>NC_056744.1:673840811-673890811 GCF_019279795.1 Protopterus annectens | reverse complement strand
ATATCATGCTTACTGCAATTTTACATTATTAAATTTTAAACAAAGAAACTGTTGAAGCAGTCTTTCAACCATACTAAAAAAAGTTAATCCAATGAACTTCCAGTTTAACAAAAGCAGCAGTAGTAATACTGGTAGCAAAGCCATCACCATGCACAAATTGTTTCACTGTCTGCGTTTTAGTGATTTGTTTTGTTATACTAACCTTCTTTTTTCATCATTTTTTCATCAACCACTAAGAAGTATTCATAAGAACCACCCAAGGTACCAGAGGTCACATGATGAGTTCCATAATCTTCGATAAACTTGGAATACATTCCATAATTATATTCATCTGGAAGTTCCATTAAGGCTCGGTAAGCATCTTCATCAAGCATTAAGTTATTCCTCCGCATTTTGAACTGAGCAGACTGAATTTTGGTATGAACACGGATAAAACCAACATCCTGAAAAATAAAAACTCAGTTAAAGAGAAACTTGTGTTTTTTTCTTATGAATAACTTGATTAGGCTGGATATCGTGAACTACACCAGGCAGGATATTTTAAATATAATAAGGTAGTCCTGCTTTGTTTACATATATCCAATCAATCAAGTACATTTTTCTGTTGAATGGCTCCTAAAAATGTTCTCATCCTTCTTGTTAGGATCAGTTTCCAAGCACATTTCTAAGTATTATTTCTGAATTAGTCAAAATTTTCAGCTGTCTGATGTTGGCTAAGGGTATTGCCATCATTACATAGGGTGAACCATAGTTTTTCAATGCTTTTTAATGTGCTGTATTTTACTGTCTGCACTGCTGTGTCATTATAACACTTCAATTTTTTGAGCTGTGATATTCCCTTTTGCATATTTGTATGTTCCTGATTTTGGAACCCTTGTTGCAACATACCTTTCCTGGCCAAGTTCATAACAGAATGGTTTACTTATGAGAAGAATGTCTATATGGTTGACAAGAATGTCAATTACTGGAAATTTTTAAGATTATGATTTAAGCTTCTTTCTGTACTCCATGGACTGACTTCTTCAGCTTCTAGATTATTTACTGCATAGTTAAAATGGATACATATGCAGGTCATCTTTGTCTTGCCTTTATATAGAAATATTAATGCTGTAGTACAAATAAATACTGCAGTCCGTATCAAGGAAAAGTGACTGGAGAGGGAAATATAATTCACAAGAGTGGGCAGGGTTTACTCCATCCATTTCCTCATTATAGACTAACCCTACCACCTTTAGTAAAGAAATGAATTCAGAGATTACTACATGTCCAAGAAAAACACAAAAGTTCTGTTAGGCTTTTGCCCTTTTTGGCCAAAATGACCATGGTCTGCCATTCTACACTCACGTCTATGAGTCTCTCTGTATTCTTACCATCTCAATCAGCTGCATTACTGCTGTACCTACGATATGACACGCTTGGATTTTTAGATGAGATATCTCACTGCATAATAGCAGAAGTCTGAAAAACATTTTTGCATGCCAGTCTGTGGTCAATTCAGTGTAATACACCCAAACAAATAAGGTAAACATTCACATGACCTCAAGCAACATGCTTATTTAGCTAGACAAATCCTTTCTTCAGCTTAGAAATAGTATTCATGGCAAACTTCATTTTTAGTAAATAAAAGCACCAGAATACACCCACTTAAATTAACTATTGTCTCACACTTTCTACAAGGTTTCTTTTTTCCCCTAATTTCATTTACTCATCTGCTAAATGTATAACTAATCTATCTTGGACACTTTTTGGCCAAGACATGGGTCACAAGGGTATGGGTAAATGCAGTACATATGGACAGCTTTGAATATCAATATCAAACTGCATTTTTCATAATGGGAGGAGGAAGGCATACCAGATGAAAATCTATGCAGACGTAAGAAGTAGCAAACTCCACACAGTGAGATGAGAACAGGATCCCAGACTCTGGAATTTTGAAGCAGACATCTTAATCACCAGACCTTTGATATTTTCTCTTACTATTAATTTGCCTTCTTTTCTCAAGAAACTTCCATCCTGCTGGGTCTGTCTTTATCAGTCCCACTTCTCCTCCTCCCACCATGAGCTATATTCCCTTCTCCTGGCAACATGATTCCCAAATTTACTATTCTACATGTTTTGGTATTGAATTTAACTTCCCATGTTTTAAATATTTCTTGCAATCCAACTAATTCAATTTTTTTATGTTTGATGTTTTGCTTCATTACTCTGGCATTCGAAAGACATGTGTGAATGGGCGTGCCTTCGTTGAACGATGGGTGTCGGGCTGGCACCTCGGCACTGTAAAAATTTACAGCCAATCATTAGCAGACCAGAGTTCTGCTGTGGCAACCCCTAACCGGGAAAAGCCGAAAGAAGAAGAACAACTCTTGTTGCAGGAAGAAAAATGCAAACCCTTCCTTTTACGCCTTTAGCACTGTCACTTTTGAAGAGGCTGAAAAGGTCTAGCACCAGTACTGACCATTCTTATATTATATTATATTGTATTATATTATATTATATTATATTATATTATATTATATTATATTATATATTATATTATATTGCCTACCTTCCTTTCTACCGAGTTATCCCCATTAACTATGTTTATTTATAACCAGTGATTAAACCAGCATTCGATGGCCCAAGTCCACCATCTCTGAGCCTCTGCAATTTGTTCATAACCCTTATATATGATACCATGTTACATGACTTGCTAAAATGTATGTAATCCACACCTACTGCTACTTCCTAACTAATATACTGATGTCTTAATCAAAAAACTTGGTCAAAGTTGCCTGGCTTGACCATCCACATGTGAAACAATGGGGACTTCTCTAACAAATGTTATTCATTATATTATAAAAATCTTTTCTTCAGCTGTGATTTGATAATTTTCCCTACCTCTAAGGTTAAAAAATGTATCAATTAAGTGTATCACTGTCTTGCTCCACTCTTAAGCAGAGGCATCAAATCTAGTAATTTCAGTTATCTGGAATCTTAATGTCCAGTCATGATTTATTAAAACAATTAACTGGTTTTACTATCAGTTCTTATTTAATTTCAATAAGATTTCTATGGTAAATCTCACCAAGCTTCTGCATACTACTTTTAACTTACACTTTTGAAATGTCCTGGTTTACAATCTGCAGATCTGCCATTCTTTAATTTCCTCACTGGCATGACTGTAGGAGTGGATGAGAGCTGGCTGGAAATGGTGAAGGTGCTGCTGGACATTGTTGGGGTCTCAGTGTTATTATGCCTTTTCAGCATTATACGGGAGACAACAAAACTGTCCTGGCAAACTAAGGCTATGGTCGCCATTTTAAGAAAGGGGATAGAAGGCTATCTTTCCATTTGTAGATGGACCATGTTCCACAGTATCCCTTGTAAAGCCATATACCAGAGTGCTGGAAAGGAGACAACCCTTTAGCTGAGCTGAGCTTTTGATTCATGATGGAGGGGGGTAAAATGGATTCCATCCTAGTCATAAAAAAGTACACACATTTTGGAGAGTTGATTTGAGTTTGTCAATACTGTCTACATGTATTAGCTGGCAAAAACAAATAATCATGTATTCCAGAGTATCTTTGGGGTAGTTCTAACACTGCTGCATGCCAAGTGGTTCCTGTATTTGAGTAGTAAAGGACTGTTTACATTCTCAACATTAATTTGAATGCATTCATGGTAGGTGTGGGGCTCCAGAAAGAGTGTGTCCTGTATTCTTTCTATTTTCAATTTTCATGCACAGGAAGTTCAGGCTTAAAGTATGGAGAGTATCTATATTGGAGACTTGGCTGCATGCTTGCTGTTTGCAGATGATACTGTTTTCTCTTTTTCAAGAAACTGCTATCTCCAGCATGTAAATTAGCTCCTCCAAATCAGAAAATAGTACACTGCTCTCAACTCCAGTGGATTAGTTTAACAATCCTGGAATATATGGACTGATCCATATAAACCTTTTTTTAAATTGAGACCAGAATTTCTAAGTGACTTGCTCAGAGTCACATAGCAAGCAAATGGACACTGAGGGAATAAAACTTTGAACCACAACAAGCAGCTCATAACCTTAATCATATGTGGCATCCATCAGTGGCAGAAATGAGGTTCCTTTATATAGTAGCTAAACTCAGTCCTGTAAAAACCGAAGGAGTGGAAGGCTTCTGTAGAACAGACAGTGAAACTCTGTGCAAAAATGAGTCAGCTGAGATGGTCTAGATACTTCCCATAGGAGGTGTACTAAGCAAAGACCAGGAGTAGAATGGCTAATGACAGATTCAGGACATGATGTCATGGTTATATTTATTAGTATGCTAGGAAATGCATGCAGATCCCAATGATGACAGAAGAATGCTGCTGAGCTTAAATAAAGCTGAGCTATCCTGCTAACCTTACTCCTGCAACAATCCCAAGTAAGATGACCGGTTTAGAAAATGGCTGAATCAGACTGTTAATTATTTTTCTTTGAAGAGGACTTCCACATATATACTTGCTTCTTTTATGCTGGCAGTTCTAACATATCCCCTTGTCCTTTAGTCTCGCCATTGTGCCTGCTGCAGCTTTTCTCAGGAACAGCCCATTTTGATATGTTATACCATCTTTTATTTATTTAACATTTCTTTACCAGGAAAGTCTAAATGAGACACAGACCATTTTCAGCAGAGTTCCAGAGAGAAATGCTCTAGACACATGTCTTTGGAATATGGGAGGAAACCCACACGAATGCAGGGAAAACATGCAGGCGCTACACAGAATACACCCCTGCCAGGAATTGAACCAGAGAACCTCTTGCTGCAAGGTGGCAATGCTAACTGCTGCACCACTGCATTGTCTACCTTTGCAAGGTGTCAGGCATGATCTTACAAATTAGTTGTGGCTCTACCTGAGGCATTCCAAAGTGCATGAGGCATATTAGTCTTCCATCTAAAATAATGTCACCTTTCTGTCATTTTGTGAATGGAGTCTTTCATGTGTCTTTTATCTTTGCATGAAGGGCAGCTATACATGTGTATGTAGACTGTCCTGCTTGTTCTTATCTCCTGTGTGATTCACGGTGCCTTATCTGCTACATATTTGATGGCTCTGTTTTATTGATTCCTTTTCTTTAAAAGAGTAATACATGAAACCACCAGGTATTCACCTTCCAGTGTTCTCATCCTATACTTTGTATAATTTGTACGCTCCAGTCGTAGTGCCCTGTGTCTCATGCTTCTTAGGTTCATAGGTTCAAGGATGATACTAGTCTATTTGCCCCAAGGCCCTTATAAGCCTAGCCAAGAATTTTGCCCATGTTCCTTCAAAGTCAGCACCTGTTTCCCCTGTCCAGCAGGGATACAGGTGGGATCCCAGGGGTATATTTTCTGTTTCCCATGCAGTCATCCAGGTTCCTCTTAAAGAAGGCTAGAGAGGTACTCTGCTTGACATGGAGAGGAGTCTATTTCACAGATGGGGGAGTCTTTGGGACACAAATCCATCCCGCCAACAAGTTCTATTAATGTCACAGACCAGATTAAGGCCTGTGTGGGTTGAGTGAGTGGAGTTTGTCTTACATAGATGCAGCAACTCCATCAAGACTGGGTCTGAAATGGCCCTGTATGCCAGACACAGGTCACCTCCGAGCAGTCTGTATGAGACTGAGTAGAGGGACAGGGGTTTTAGCCTATCTGTATAGGATAGCTGTTTGAGACCCTGGATTTCCCTGGTCAGGAAACTCTGTGGTCTCTCCAACTGCTGCAAGTGCTTGGCAAGGAACATTCCAAAGGGGCATTGTACTCGATAATGGGTCTGATAAGGGGGGAGTAGAGAGATTTTATGACCTCCTTGTTCCTGGATGAAATACCCTTATTTATGAAGTGGGACATGAAGAAAGCCTTCCATACAATGGAGGCAACGTGCTGGTCAAAAGTCAGGTTGCTATCAACCTGGGTGCCTAAGTCCCTCACGACTGATCGCATGCTTAGTACGTTGTTATTAATGTGATAATTAGTGGGGATGACATTTTCCCAGTGGGGAAAATTATGCATTTCTTGGCATACAGTTTGAGACCATGCTTCTGGCAGCAGTCATTAGTTTGGGTAAGGCCTTCTTGGAGGATGTTCCCATCACTAGGGGAATTTAAGACAGCGCCCAGCTTACAGTCATCTGCAAACATGGTCAGCCATAGACTATTGGTTTTGGCTTGCATCTCAGAAAAGTATATCCCAAACAGTAGAGGCCCCAAGACTGATCCTTGGGGCACACCACTCATTACGGGTCTACTACTAGAGGTGGCTTCCCCTACTTTGACTGAGTGGGTTCTATTAGTGATCTGGTTAGCTACCCATCTGGTAACATACAGATTGATGTCTAGCTGGGAGAGTTTATCTATTATGCCCGAGTGGGGAATAGTATCAAAGGCTTTGGCTAGGTCAAGGTAGGTGGTGTGCACCATCTTCTCCTCATCTATGGCTTTGGTGACAGTTCAAAGAAGTTGACCAAGTTTAAAAGGCATCATCTCCCTTTGACAAAACCAAACTGTGTGGGGTCATGTGTTTGGAGGTTGCCAATATCCTTGTGTATAAGGTCCATGATAATGCATTCCATGGCCTTGTAGATCAGGCTAGTTAGGCTGATGGGCCTATAATTGCCTGGGTCAGTCATCGCTCCACCTTTGTGTAGAGGGATGACAGTGGCTGTCCTCCATTCAGCTGAGATGAAGCTAGAGCTCAGGCTTTGGTTGAATCGGGTGTCTAATGGAGCTGAGTGCTCATGTCTGAGTTCATGTAGGATACAGTCAGGGATGTTATTGGGTCCCATAGAGACTGTATTTTTTGCCTTTGAGAGGGCATTAAGGACCTGCTCCCTGGTGATGAGGGGAGGGGGGCAGGTGCTGGGGATGTCCTGGTTTACTGATGGGAGCACAGAGTGGTGAAGTTTCACTGAACCTGTCTGCCTGCAGGTTGTCTATATCTATGGCATTTGTGTATGTGGTGTTATTGACCACCAGTTCAGAGCAGATTTGGGTGTTACCTTTAAAATTGCAGACATATGTGAAGAAAGCCTTGTGATTGTCCTTGGTGGATGTGGCCAATTTGGACTTGAAGTTAGCCTTAGAGGATTTCACCAGTGACTTTATTTGCTTGTTCAGACAAAGGAGAGATTGCTTCCAACATGGCACCTGCTTCTTCTTGGCCCTGGACAGTGATTTTTTTCCTTCTATTATAGATTTTGTTTATTGCTGCTGTCCACCAGACAGATTTACTCTTCACTGAGGAAGATGATTTGATCCTGTCAGGTATTGCTGAGTCCATACAGCTATGTATGTGCTCATATAGTTTTTTGGTTTAGGCTTGGACATTAGTGCTAGTTCCAACTGAAGGGACGGTGGTTGTGAAGCTGCTTATACCTGCTCTGAGGTGGTGTTAGAGGTGTGGTGTTCATAGTGTTTGTGCAGACAACCTTCTCAGTGCCAGATGTACTGGTGTGTGACTGAGACAGCAAGGATTCTAGGTTCTTAATGTCATCTTACTAAGGAGGATGACACTGTGGGAGTGCTACAGTGGCTACTCATGTTGGTTACGACCAAGTCCAGGATATGTTCACATCTCATAGAGGTATCGACCAGCTGATCCAATGCACTGACATTAACAAAGTCGAGGAATCTTTGGGCATTCTTGTTTGGGCTAGAATAGGTCTTTCACTCTATGGCTGGGTAGTTAAACTCACCCAGGATCAGGATAGAGGGTTAAATCTTGGTGGATTCAAGTAAGTCCAGATAGGTGGAGTGAGCATCCTGAGTCATAGCTGGGTGTCTGTAATTAGCTATGATTTGAATAGGTGTTTTGTCAACAGTTAACTGCACCTGGAGAGTCTCCTGTGTGTCAGACAATTTGACCAGCCTGGAGGTGTGTATGCCTTTGATAAATATTGAAACTCCACCTTTGGCTTTGTAGCCCTCCATTTGGAGTCTGAAAGTATGGTAGGATGAGTAACCTGGTAAGGATGGGGTGCTCTCCACCGCTTTGAACCAGGTTTCAGTGACTGCACAAATGTCTGCATCCTCCAGGGCAAGGAATGCCTGCAATAAGTGCAGTTTCATGCTAAGACTCCTAGCATTTAGCAGCATGACCTTTAAATTTCATTTATAAGAGTTTTTCGTGTTGGTAATTTTGTGCTCATGACTTTGCCTAAAAAAGGCACTATGGGGTGGCAAGAGCCTTTGCCAGAAGCCTAAAGCCCAGTGGAGACAGATGAAGGCCATCTCTGGCAAAGCATCGTGGTCTGTCAATCATGTCCTCCCAGGCTGTCAGGTACTGGATCCCATTGGAATGACACCAAAAGCTTAGCCAATTGTTAAAGTCAATCATTTTCTGTTTGTATTGTGGTATCATTCTGGTTGATGGTAGGATGCTGCTTAAGGCTAGGGACATACCTGCCTGGGACAGATATTCAGTGAGCTCAATCATGTCTCTCTTCATATAGTCCAGGGAGGTACGTCTCAAGTCATTCACACCAACTTGGGCTATGACAGAGTCATAACAGTATCTGTTGTTAAGAGACTTGAGTGCATGCATAATATGGTGGATTCTAGAACCTGACAAGCAACTCACTGTGACTTTCTCCTTGTCTAGCCTGGTTAGTGGCACATCTGTGTGTCTCACGACAGAGTCTCCTATGACTAGTATGTTGGGTTTGTGGTTGGGCCTTAGAGGCTGTGAGACACATACGTGTGTGCTATGTGTGATGCTTGGTGCTGTGGGTTGTGATGTGCATGTGTGTTTTTGCTTCGGAGGTCTCTTTTGTTTAGGTATGTTTTTATCAAGAACCCCCGCATATGTAGGACTG
Source organism: Protopterus annectens (assembly GCF_019279795.1). Lineage (NCBI taxonomy): Eukaryota > Metazoa > Chordata > Ceratodontiformes > Protopteridae > Protopterus > Protopterus annectens. Next base: position 673,882,012 of record NC_056744.1, on the reverse strand, counting down.
TGTTGTACAGATGTGGGTGGTGTTAGAGGTGTGGTGGTCGTAGTGCTTGTGCAGACAAGCTTCTCAGTACCAGATGTATGGCTTGTGACTAAGAAAGCAAGGATTCTAGGATCTTAATGTGATTGCATCTCTCACAAATTGTGTTCCTAGGTGGTTGTAGTAGAGGGTTGTCTGTGTACATAAGGCAGTTGCTACACTGTCTCAGGTTATCAGAATCTCTGGAAGAGAGGTCAGGGATAGTAGAGTGGGTACTATCTGAGGAGAGTACCTATAGGTGTGAGTAAAGCTGGATAAAATCAATACAGTAGCTGCAGGCGAGGGCCTCACTCACACAGGAATTCCAGTAAGGGTAAAAATGCAAATGAAATACCTCACAAAGGGGTAAAAACAGCACAGCAGCAGTGTGCAATGGGCAAACAAGCACAAACCCATGCAAATATTGGGTTTAAATACCACAAAAATTAAAGTATTTATTTTTATTTTATTTTACATTTGTTGACCGGGATAGTCCGACAGAATACATGTCCATTTTCAGCAGAGGCCCGGGGAGAAAAGCTCCAAAGGTAGTTACAAAAGCAAACAAAACATAATACACATTAAGCAAAGTTTACAGACTCTTTTGAGACATGTAAGTTATGCAATCTCACAAACTTATGATATAGTTTAACAAATAATACACATAAACTGCAGTTGGAATAGTGTTGGTACACAAGTATTACTAAGGATTTAGTCAGGCAAGTAAAATAGAAACACTAGAATTGACCAATCAACCCTTGTCCCTGAGCTCTTAGCTCAACACCCTATGCCAGACCTGTTCCAACCAGTTCACTTACTCCCACTAAGTACAGGCAGGCCCTGGCCAACACAAGATGACATAGCAGGAAACACAGGAATCACACAAACAGATCTGAATACAGCAAAACCTGTAACCAGACTATGCTAAAGATATTTAAACTCTGTTTAGGTCATCTTCACACAAGAGAACAGATACACACTTAAATATAGCAAACAACAGCAAACTGATTTAAACAAATTAACCAATTAATCAATAAAAAAAGCTCAAAACTGAACACTTTTCCAGAAGTTTTCAATCATACAAGTTCTAACTGCACACTCCTGCCACTAGGGTGCAGGGGAACCTTTTCCAACTACCAAAGCATCAGAACTTGAATATAGTATCCATTACCTTTCTTTTTCTTTAACTTTTCTTTTTTAATTTGTTTACCTCTGTATTTTCTTCATTTTTATTCCTGTTTAACCAAATTAAACAAAGGGCTTCTTTCCTTGCTCCTACAATTATCTTTATTTATTTATTTATTTTACATTTGTTGACCGGTCTAGTCTAACTGGATACATGCCCATTTTCAGTAGAGGCCCAGGGAGATAAGCTTCAAAATTAAGCCAATGCCACAGGGGGTAAAAAATGAAAAGAAAAGAAACATAAAATAAAACGTTGAATACATTATTGCTGGAGGCTACTGATTAACTTCTGATATGTTCTAAAGGTGCTGAAGAATAATTTCTTGAAACTTTTCCAGTGTGGAAAACAATAATTTCTTAAATCTTTTCCATCATCCCTCCCAACTTGTTTAAGTGTTAATCAACAAACTCCCTAAATCTTACGGCCTTATATCCCTCTTTTTCTAGCATTTCTGAAGTGGTACTACAACCCACAATAAGGACAAAGCTCAGATTTCTGCCCCACTGGATTACTTACCTGGTCTACATCACACACCATCACGCAAGGATCCTTTAATATGAAAAGAAATGGGGGAAGACAGGAAAGTGGTGAAATGGGGAGCAAGCAGGGGGAAACCAAAGTGAAAGGAAGGCAGGAATGTGCAGGAGGGATGTAGGCAAGAACCATAGCTATCCATTTCTTCAACAGTAACAACTGGGCACATGTACAGTTTATTAGCTGAACTTGGGCTGTCACCTCCACAGAGGTATGACAATAACATAATTTATTGTGAAGCCAATTCGACCAAATTAAATGTGTCAAGTAGACTCATGTACAAAATAGAGAGCTATGTATGGCTCAATATTTTTTTTTTTTGTGACAGGTGCCATTTTTTTTTTCTTTTTTTAAGGAGTTGGGAAAGGGACACAGGCAAGTCTAGGGCAGGGAAGTTAGGAAGGTGAGGAAGAATTTGCAGACAGACAGGATGTATAAGACAAGAGACAGGGTCAGTGAAGAACACAAGAGGGGGGTGAACACCTTGGTTGGTGTGGGGGCATCACCAACCTATGGACGTCATGGTTAGTAACAGTGAGAATCGAGTCCTCACCCACTGGACTGTCATCACTGTCCCCTCACTGTGCCGATGGCTGCAGTATCTGACTTCTTTGTGACTTTGTATTATTCAGGACAACGATCGAGAGCAGTGTCTCCACTCGATGTAGGGGTGTACCAGTTATGCAGTGCACAATCCTGTGCACCAGACCTGGAATTTCAGCTTAGGTGACAAAACCACCCCCTCTACCTCTGCTCCCAGAGGGAACCACAGGCCTATCCTCAGAGGCAGAACTATCTGAGGGTCCAGGCTGCAGCTCAGAGTGCTGGGCCTTAGTGTCATAGCCAGTGGAGGGAGTGGAGGCAGACCATGGGGAACTGGCCTACACTGCCTTGATGTAGTAATAACATAAATGAAATTAAAATTCCATAATGAAATAAAACATAACACAAAATAATGAACAGAATAACATTAAATAAAATTTAAGCATATAATGCTAAATTAATACAAAAGATAATAAATAATAGAATTACAAACACAATGGCAAATAATATGAAATGAAAAGTTATTTAACAGAAAAACAATAGACAGTTATACATAATAAACAAACCATAGGTAACAAAAAATAATTATGATACTAAAAATGTGATTATATACATCATATAATAATAATAACAATACAAATAATAACAAAAATATGAATAACATAAAAAACAAAACAAAGAGAAGGGGTGGGGTGAGAAAAAAAGAAATAACATTAGTAACCACACAGATAACATGCAAAAATATCTACAAATAAAGTTCTGACACATTTTACTTACAATAATACAAAATGCTAATAAATACCTTTATTACTTTGAATACTACCCTGTTGCTAGCACAGACACACTATAGTACAGATCATATCACACCCAACAATCATTCTTGGGGACATATATTGCACATATGCATGTTCCATGGCATTTGACAGCAGGGCATACAAGCCACAGCTATAGAGGTCTGCACTTCTAATGCTATCATTATGAATATGTAACGGTACTGTACGTTTATTGATGATAACCTAAAACAGTACTCTAAACAGCTGGTTTTAAATATGGGGAGTGTGGTATTCAAACCCACTAGCAGTTTTTATTTTAATACTGTACCATTACTTTAGAATACAGCATAATGCAAGCATTCTTTCCTTTTGCGCTTTATAGGTATAGGCTCAGTATTACAATGATAACAATCTGCAGCATGCTGTTGTCTCTGGTATATAGGTCATACTTTACATTGCAATATTTATGTCAACTTAAACAAGTACTGTATACTTTGGACATGTGGTTTTCTAAATTACAACCTCTGTCTACTCCGTAATACTGGACTGTTGTTCTAACTAACATACTAATGCCTGCATGCTTTTGCTTTACAATGGGAAAATACATACTCAATGTGATACACGTTTTTACCACAATAAGCTGCATTTACTCCTAATGCTAAAATAACAATACTGTTTGGAAGCATACATACCACTTGCATCTCTCATCCTTCTCATTCTTTCTTCATAAGTCTGCACATTCGGTGCCCATTCTGCATTAGATGTGGGAAGAACAGACCACAACAGAACACCAGTAATGAACATATGCAGCTGCTACCTCCTACAAGCAATGCTTGTCAGTGATACTTACACACCTGTGGAGTGCTATCATTCCTGCAATCCTTGATCCAATGGTCGAGGTTATCCCTCTTCCTCATCCAGAGGTCTTGGTAGTGATTCCTACACTGTTTGCCAGTGGTGGGGATACTGGTAACACTGGGCAGCTCCCAAGCCAAACTATTCCATGCATCTGATTTGTACTTTGATCCATAATAGTGCTCCCGCAATAGCCAGGGACCATAACCATTCACTAGGAGTCCAACAAACACTTTGGACTCCTGCACACCCCACCTTTGAGGTGGAAATCTCAGAAACTCTCCCTGAACACCAGACATGTCCAAATCAAATGAACACCAATGTATAATGACTTTTCCTGCCAATTCCAGTTATGACAGATACTGAGAATGCACACAATTGGACTTTGAAACATTTGATAATGGTGCATGCTGCTTAGCATGGCACAAACACACTGCCCATGTGTGCATGATGGGAAACAATAAAATGAAGTTCATTAATACAAATATTATCATATCATTACACAACTGGCAATATTACTGTGTCATGCAACAGGAAAATACTTAGGATATGAGAAATACTAGGCAATTGCTGTAACTCAGGGTGACTATAATGTGAGGTGGGACACCATTGAAAAAAGAGAGATGTCTGCTGTAGTAGAACCATGGACCTTATACATGGTAGTCCTACACTTAACAGCTGTTAACAGTAGAAGGATTAAAGAATACAAGTGTATGTTTAATTACATTGCAATGTAATCCAAGGACACATTAGTAAAACACAAGTTGCAATCCTTCTATCAGAACCCAAGACCATGTGAACTTCAGGCCAACACTTAGCATCTGCAGCCACAGGGAAGTTTACATGAAAATCTAATACATTAATATTGATCTTGAGGTTCTCACTATTATGTACAGCACAACGGCGCTTAGCGGGTTTGCGTTATGCCGACTGACATTAAGAGAATACATCCAGGTGTATTTTTAGATGTCTGGGTCTCATCTGCTACCTGGATGGTCCACTTCCACAGTTTGTGCATTGCCGCTGTGTAAGCAAACCAGCTGCGCATAGCTGATGCTGTTTGTGCTACACACAGGGATGCGCAGCAAGCAAACAGTAGCTCCTAATATTAAGATAAAAACAAGTGATAATAGGCAGCATATAAAATCAGTATATCTCACACACACACACACACACACACACACACACACACACACACACACACACACTACTAGCCTATGTAACTACATAGGAAATATCCCTGTATAGTTCTAAAATTCAATTCACCATCCGATGCACATGCCAAACACAGGATGGGTGCCTTAACCCTGTGTTTCAAACATACACCTTTGCAGCAAGCAGCAGCCGTCAGCCAGCACCATACCTCTCAAGGTCTTAGAGCAAGGGATCTGGAGAAAGTCACAAATAATGGGGGGACAAAAGCATAAAAATAGGGGCACTCTTTAAATATTACTCTTGCATGCCATGACCTATGGTGTTCCTGTTGTGCGTGTCTGTGTGTGTGTGTGTGTGTGTGTGTGTGTGTGTGTGTGTGTGTGTGTGTGTGTGTGTGTGTGTGTGTGTGTGGGTGTGTGTGTCCATCTCCAATGGACTTCTTCAGCCATGATTCCCCTGCATTGCATGCATCCACACCTAAGTGAGCCTTAGAAATATCCCCCATAGCACACATCTGGTGCAGTTGGGGAATGTGGCACATATGCAAATCTTGCTACCTGCAACGGTTGCTAGTACACGTGTTCCATGTGATTCCCATTACATTACACATGACTTGACAGTTGTCAAGTAATAGACATTAAAGTTTATACAGACCTTACCCTGTTCCCCAGGTGTTGTTCTCTTGTGCACATGACTGCAATGTATGTCACACATTACTGGAAAGTAATGCAATATATGTTACATTTGTAGCCTGTGTTGTTGGCCTGCAAAGTCTTTATCCTCTCTGTCTATGGCTATTGGCAGCAGTAGCATCACCTTCAGCCTGTAGCACACAGAATTTATGTAAATTGTGGCTGCTGCTAACAATCTTTCAGTGCTTACATTGTATCTGTACTCCACTATTCCCTCACTGCACATATAGGAAATGGCATGGTGTCTATATTGATGCCTTATATCTTGTTGACAGTTTCATTGGATATATTGATTAGCATGCAGTGCAGCTGTGCATACTGCAATTAGCATCTCTGAAGCACAGACTAGGTCAGATGCAATCCGTAATGTACACCAGTGTGGATGAGAGTTGTATCAGAATTCAGACTAATTTACACATTTTAAGTGGTACAGTATATTTCGACAGAGAAGTATTGTACTCCACCAGGTACGTATCCATTTTGTTACCTAAATAATGCATATTTTGGAACGTACTTAGGAATGATGTGAAGTAAATCAGTAAGCATTTGTTAGAAGTGTACTCATGACATGGCCTTGTTTACCAGCCATTTGCAAGTTACAGAGGATGTAGAGTAGGCCAAAGGTCTAATGCTATGTGATAACCATGCACACATGTTTCATGGATAGGTCCTTTGAGAGCACTTTGGAATTTACACTGCTGTTTGTTTAGCACATTTGTCCCTTAGCCTGTTATATTGGTTTTTGGGGGGAGGAGATGAGTCCCTGCTATGGCAGAAACTAGAATGGACTGTTGTGTTGGGTGTGTGAGCATAAGTGGGTATTTGTTATGGCACAAACAAGGATATGTTCATCATGCTATTCTCCTTGTGTTGTCCCTCTGTATTATTTGTTGACCACTGTTGAATCTTTAAATTGTAATGAAGTGGCGAATACCAAGAGCCTTCCTGTACCCCCTTACATGTACACAGTTTACTTCTACTTATGTGATCCTTATATGTTATCATTATTTTGTCTTTCAGTAAACAATATGCCCACTCAGCAGAGGCCCCCATTTTCTGAGGCAGAGAATGACCTCATCATTGAAGCTTTAAGGCAGCATCATGCTATGTCCAGGGGAGGGCCAATATGTCACATCTTGTGGCCCTGTGGGATGAATTGGTCCAAAATGTAAATCAAGTGGGTGACAAAATTGCAGCTATGAGCAAGTGCGACACAGTGCCATGGACATGATTCATGCTGCAAGGAGGCATGCTGCTGAAGTGGCACATGATCATCAGGACACCAGTGGTGGGCCTGCAACAGAACAACCCCTCACCACCACGAAGGAATTCCTGGCAAATATTGTCACTCAGGAAAGCTCCAAGCAGCCAGTATGCTCTCGATGTGTGTGCCACTCCTGCATCTCAGGAGGAGCTTCCAGGTAGGCTTTGTTAGATTATCAGTAGAATACTGTTGCATTCATTTTGTAATAGTGTATGTAGTTTTAATGCGTGGCAGGTTACTTTTTTGGTGGGGGTATTTAAGATAGCTACAGTTTTCAGGTCACTTAGAGGTTGTCAGCCACATTCTTGTTAACACTGCAGTTACTGTAGATATAGATTATTAAAAGTATTATCCCGTTATACTGATAAATGTGGTGTTGTTGCCATTACCTGTCCCTTTACTTTTTCCAGGGCTATCAGGAATCTACAGATCTAGGCCTCCTGCAGTTGGTAAGCAGACTATATTTATGTCAGTAATGTAGAAATATTCCAACATATCTGCTTAAGTGACATCTCAGGCCTGCTGTATGGATTGCTGTACTGTCTGCATACTTGTCAACTGTACAGATATCCGCAGAATGTCCAAAAGTGTGACTCATACCTATTGGCCATATTTATGATCATAATGATTGAGTTGCAAACTATTGACAGGTCATTAAAGAGTGCAGACTTAAAATAATGACAGATCTCATATTAAAAAATGCATACCACTCTTTAATGTCATGGTGCAGCAATATCTGCTATTTTTTCCCCTTTCTAGGTTTGTAAGGGCAATATGTCATAATGATAACTATTCCTGGGCCTTTGTCCACGCATTATTCATGGCTTTGTCCACATTCTTTGCCCTAAGAGGTTGAGAGATATGAGTGTCTGTATTCCTGTTTTCCTTTCTTTTTATCAAAGGTGAACATGGAAGTGATTCTGTATCCCCTATGCCACCTGTTGTCAGTCTCTCATCAGGCTCTGATGATGATGGTGACCAAAGTGAGGCACAGCCAAGGGTTGCAGAGGCTGATTCTGACACACAGGTTGACATCCAGTGACTCCCTCATTATCACTAGATACAGCCAGTATGCCCACGCATACCCAGTCCACAGAGGCCATACATACTGGACAGTTGGAGGGCAAGGACATTGACCATGGAAGTCTGCCTACTACTGCGGCTTCAGTGACTGTTGACAATGGCCATAGCCAAACTGTTGGCAAGGTGCAACACAGACAGATTGATAGGGATGCTCAGAGGAGGCCTGCTGTCCCTCCCCAACCTGTTGCAGGTGTCTCATCACGTATCACTCAACATATGTTTAGGGCCATCATGGAGGCACAGGCCTTTAGAGAAACAAACTCCCAGAGAATGCTCAGGGTTATAGACGCAGCACTATCTGACATCTGTGACTGCCATCACCGTATTGCTGATTCACTGGATCGGTTGAATGATGTGTTGGAATGGGATGTGTCTGTGAGGGAGCACAGTGTATCTGTCATGGAACGCAGATTGTCTGTGATGGAACATCTACTGGGAGGGGAGAGTCAGCCTTGTGGGGCATAGGTCAGCAACTACATCCACTGAGAGCAAATGTGGACATGCCCAATCACGCTCCCAGACTGGCAGTACAACCACTGCTCCAGCAGGGAGTGAGCTGTCCACACCCAGATATAGCAGGCCATGGAGTCATGGTTCTGGGCATTCTTGTGAAGAGAGCATGTCCAGCAGACATCAGTCACCTTCAGGTAGTAGCACAGCATCTGACCTTGGGCATGGAGGTGCCAGTTTAACTCCTGACAGAGCCAGTTCTCGTGTTCGGGGCTAGAGACAATGTACTGTCAGCTCTACCCTGCACAGCTCACAGCTGTCTGACATACAGATACATAAGGCATACAGATACATAAGGCTAGTACTGAGCTTGGCTGTTTTCATGCAGACACTCACACACCAATGTCACATTGAGAGAACCTACAAACACACACACACAACATTTACATGGTCCATCTAGCTTGTTTCCTTTGCTTACTAACACGCACACTTGCCAGCCTTTTGTGTCAATCTAGGTCTCCTGCATCCCCAGACAATACCCTGTGCAACTGACGATAACTGTCGATAACTGGAGCAAGTTATCCCAGATGTAAGAGGGGGGAGTTGGGAGATACGTTTGGAATATCGAGAACTTTATTGGCAACTCAGACTGGATGCAACTAGATTCCCAGGACTAAACGACAGTATAAACATTGGGTGTGTTTTGAAATTAAGAAGGGCTAGACTTTGAATAGATTTTATGTTTTTGTAATAATTAATTAAAAAAAAAATTTTATATATAGTTCATTAATTTTAGAATTATTAGTTTACAAATTATTATTTTTATATTAGATTAAGTTTTACGTATATGACTGATTTTGGAATTTTGACACACTACGTAGAAAAACAAGCACATATATTTTTTTGAATGGATTTGAATGTGGATTTTAAGTTGATTGATGATAATTAATCGGCAATCAGCTAACCTAGAAAATTGTTATTTAATGGTAAAGGGATGGCCTCTACATGTATTCATTCCTTGAAAAAGCCTGGCAGTGACCGGGTGAAAGCGCTTGGTTTTACGTGTTTGGTGTACGTTGTGGGTTTTATGTGTTTGGTGTACGTTGTGTATTGGAATTAAATATTTTATTTTAATTTTGGCTCTGGGTCCTGTTGCTGTTGGAGTTATTCATTTTATCAGTGACGATAACTGTGCCACATCCTTGTCATCTATCTTTTGGATTCAGGGATGCTAAAGTTATGTGTCTGATGCACAGGGTGACTATCTATGTCAATATGATGTCATTACCTCCATTTGTGCTGTTAAAATGATAATTGTAACTGTCATTTAGATTGTACATAGCCATTTAGACAGTTGCTAGCATAATAATTTATCTGCTTTATAGTGGATGCTTTTGTAAGGGCTGTGAATTCAGGCAATTAAATGTGTCTCATTAATACATCTAACTTTCTCTTTAAGGATTGTTTAGTACAAACATATGGGTGCACATCCAGAGTCAACCAATCAGATTCAGAGTCCAGGACTGTATGTCAGTAATGAAGACAAATCTCATCAGAATGGTAATACAGTATAATGTTCCCTTTTGCATGTACATCTCCGTAGGTACAGAGGTTCATAGGATGTGTCTAGGGTATTGACATGATGGTATTTAGAAGCATAGCCATTACATCACAATATAATATTAAAAGTCAGATATAGTACATGACAAAGTTTTGTCTAGCAAGGACCACTCTTGTCCAGTTGTGAAGCAGCAGTGATCCATGGCAGATAACGTTTTCACATCAAGTCATCCAGCCTGTGCTTCAACAGGGTAATATAGGTGCTCTACTTGACATGCATTTGAAGCCTACTGCATAGAAGTAACAACCTTTGAGAGATGTATCTGTCTCTCCAGCATATATGTCATAGTGTACATTGAGGCCCCTGGAACAGGTAACTCAAATCCCACATTACTTGCAGCATTTTCATTTCATTTTGGCCATAGATAGCCTTGTAAAGCATACATACTCTGCCTCAAAGCTATCTATATGATACTGCACACAATGACAAATACATCAATCTGCCCACAGAAGAAACATGTCGGAGACCCTCTGATGTTTTATTACTCAGACATGTCTGAGGTCTGTCAGGTTGGTGCAGGTGTCTGATAAAATACACTTCAAGGGGTGGCTTATATTCATTAATACAGCCGACTAGGGATGAGTATAGGAGATTGCTAACATAGTATATTGCTGGTGATGTAATGCCATTGCTAATCAGATGTAAGATGTAGAATGTCTACCTCCCCAGAGTAGATCCAGGTTGCAGCTGACATGTATTCCAAGCTCTATCAATACAGAAGTGGGGACTAATGTACTCATGGTTATTTTATAATAAGCAGAAACATTTATTATTATACAGGTTATGCTGATGCATTTCTGTGCAGTTCACGTAACACCCATGGCTTTGTCAGCAGTCATTAGTGCCCCGTACACTGTTTTGTTCAGGACTTCTGAGACATAAATGTCAAACATGCGGGGCCACAACACTGAGACTTCTGTTACCACACAGGTGACATGTCTGCTGCTTGATGTGAAGTTTCACACTGTGATTAAATGTAGTTGGCCTGTGATCCCATTTGCAAATCAGCTGATAACACAGGATTCAATATTCACCTTAGTTAGTTTCCCACTGACAACAAATGTATAGTGTTGAAGGCCTTGGCCAAGTTACAATAGGATGTGTGCACATCATTGACTTTATGTATGTCTCTGGTCACAGTCTTGAATCCCACCAGGTTTTTCAGCCACAAAATGCCTTTGAGAACACCTAATTATAACAAATCTAGTGTTTGGAGATCACCTATTTTTTTTGTGTGTCTGAGATGCATGGAAACTGTCTCTATTGCCTTACAGCAGAGGTTGCATAAATTTGTGGTTCTAAATTACACTTGTATTTTGCCAATCATCTCTTGTGTGGTTGGAAAATGGTGACTGTATTCCATTCAATGTGGACAACAGCAGTATACAGACTGTGGTTTAATATGGTGTCTAGGGGAAGCTGAAGCACATGAATAACAGGCCAGAATGCTATCTGGTCCCATGGAGAGTGTGCTCATAGTTTTGGACAGGGCAGTGATAACTTTGTCATTGTAGATACCACAGCTCAGAGGTGATGTCGCACACATGGGTTGTACTAGTTGTGATGGTAGCAGGTGGGACAGTTTTCAGCTAAACATGTCTGCTAGCAAGTTTGGAAGTTACAATTGGTCAGTGTGTGCACTACTAAACACAATTTGATCCAAATACATCTGAGTTATATCAGTCTGCAGATGTACATGAAGAAAGCCCTCTAGTTATCCATGGATATGCTGCTGTGTAAAGTCTTAGCATGGTTGTTCTGTGTGGATTCTTGAAGGTGTCTTATTTGGATTTTTATGCTGAGGAGAGTGGCCTTCCACCCCTAGTATCTCAATGTCATATTTGTAAACAGCAACTTCTTTCACTTACTGTATAATGTAGTTAAGACAGACATCCACCAGTATGGTTTGTATTTTCCGGAGGATCTTTGTTTGAGCCCATCAGATATGGCTGTGCATGTACATTTCTGTAGATGTGTAGACAAGGCATCAGGGAGTAAGGTACTGTAGCTGTCAATGATCTTTGTGAAAACTGTGTCTTGGAAGTATTTTAGACTGTCCCTTAGGAGTGTGTAGTTACCTTTGATGATGATTGTGAACCTGACTCCTCCTTTGGAGAGTTCAGTAGCTATATCTACTTCAAAACATAGTGCCTTATGGTTGGATTAACCGTGCAGCCACTACACATGTGCCATTACATTGTTCACTCATATTGTTGAGGTACAGATCTGGGATATGAGATAACCTTGTGGGGTGTTGCACTCTTTCTTCCATGACATTTCAGTTCACAAACTCCAGGTAATAATGTGCAGGTAAGTTTGTTGTCCTATAATTATCCCGATCAATGGCTGTATACTTTCACTCTCCCCTGCCTGGGTTGTGTTGCTCTACTTTAATTGTCCCATGTAGTAATATATAGTAGGATGGACATAGAATAGCTCCATATACTTATCTTTTGTAAACAGTTTTGATGCATACTAATCTTCAATGTAAATAGATACGACACATCCTGTGGTACACACAACTTCCATTTGCTGTGTGGATGTTTGGAGGGTATTGTAGCCTTGAAAATGCAAAATACATACAGCTGCCTTGAACCAGGTTTCTGTGACTTCACACACATCAACATCTTCACTTCTTCTGCTATCTCTTGGTTTAATAGCTACCTCCCAGGTAGGATGCAATCTGTCAAATGCCTATCCATTTATTCCCCTTTTCTTCCAATTAATATGGGTGTCCCTCAAGGTTCAATTTTTGGTCCCCTTCTTTTTAACATCTTTACTAACCAACAAAATTAATTTTGCCCCAAATCTACCCTTATTCAGTATGCAAATGACTCCACTATCATCTCCATTGCTGATAACCGTTCAGACCTACTAACTACTACTCAAAAATATTTTAACCTTACTAAAACCGGGCTATCAAACAATAATCTTTCTTAATCCAAAAAAAGACTAGGCTTCTCCTTTTCCTTCCAAAATCACTATACCACCTGAAATCTACATTTACCATATCCTCGCTAAACAACATTTTCATTACCCCTGAAACTCATACTAAGCTCCTTGGTGCGTTAATAGATGATCAACTAAAATTTGATTTACATATACATCATTGTATTAAAAAAAACACATCAAAAGTTCAGCTTATTATATAGAAATAAAGGGTTCCTCACCCCTGACTCTAGAATTACACTAGCCCACGCCTACCTCCTTCCAAATCTCTTTTATGGTTTGCAAATCCTTGCCAATCTACAGTCTTCCCTCCTCTCCAAATTGGTATCTACCTACAATACAGTAGCCAGATTTGCCACTAATATGTCTTTTAAATCTCATCATTGCTTACCTCGGAGGACACTTGGCTGGCTAGAATTTTCTAACCAACTATTATTCTCTCACCTTCTAGTTATTCATTATATCCTGAATAAACTTTCCACTTGCCCTAGTCTCTCTTATCTCTCTTTACACTCCTTCTCGATCTCTCCAAAGCTCTGATCAACACCTTCTTAGAAATCTACAAATCTAAAAAATCAATTAGACAGTATCTTTTTAGCTCCTCTATTGCCTTCCAATGGAACAAACTCCCTTCACCCCTGAGAGTTATCTCTAATGTTTACGAATTTAAGAAAACACTTAAATTACACCTTCATAGTTCCTGGTCTTGTCTCTGTAATCATCCAACATGAATCCCTCCCCTTAACTCATTAAACCAGAGTACCATCTTATAGCACCTCTGTGCCTACACCTGAGCACTCTGTGAGAAGATAGGAATTGCAAGCTGTTACCACCGAGTACCTTCCACTGATGTGACAAACTGCAATCTAGATTTGTAATGTGAGCAGCGTGTAAAACATGCTTAAATCGTAGTCTAACTAGTTATTTACCTTATATACCTATGATTCAATGTGTTTTTACATGCTGCCCACATTGAAGTTTTTGAAGAAAATCAGCTTGTAAAGCAGTTGATTATGCAAGTGGTGGCAGCCAATCAGATTACTGCAATCCAAGCCACCACTTGCATAACACCTCCACCCCAAATCTAAATTTCTTTGGTTCTCCCCGAATAAATAGAGGGTCCAGCAGCAGGTATTTCCTTTCTTTTTTCTGATATTTGCAGATTCTACCTGCTGTTGGATCCCTCTATTTATTGATCGCAATTGGAAACACCTGTTTGGTGGTTTTTGCTTGGAAGTTCTCAATGTTTTTCTTCTGTCAGCACCAAGAACTACTTCTTACTGCTGAACTGATTTTGCTTGAGGTATGATAAGCTGACATTATGTAGGCTAGGGTAGTAGGTTTGATTCTTGTGTTTTTTGTGCACTGATTGCAAGTGTGTGTGGAGAGAATGAAGTGTGTGTGTGTGTATGTATGTAGAAGTGCCTGCATGGATGTATGAGAGAGCGAACAGTAAAGGAGTGAATGAAGAGCGTGTGTATGAATGTAGAAGTGCCTGCTTGGGTGTATGAGAGATCGACTGGCAAAGGAATGAATGAAGAGTGTGTGTATGAATGTAGAAGTGCCTGTGTGTGTGTGTGTGTGTGTGTGTGTGTGTGTGTGTGTGTGTGTGTGTGTGTGTGTGTGCGTGTGTGTGTGTGTGTGTGTGTGTGTGTGTGTGTGTGTGTGTGTGTGTGTGTGTGTGTGTGTGTGTGTGTGTGTGTGTGTGTGTATTAGACAGCAAATGGTAAAGGAATGAATGAAGAGTGTGTGTATGAATGTAGAAGTGTCTGCTTGGGTGTATGAGAGAGCGAATGGTAAAGAAATGAATGAAGAGTGTATGAATGTAGAAGTGCCTGCATGTGTGTATGAGAGAGCGAATGGTAAAGGAATGAATGAAGAGTGTGTGTATGAATGTAGATGTGCCTGCTTGGGAGTATGAGACAGCGAACGGTAAAGGAATGAATGAAGAGTGTGTGTATGAATGTAGAAGTACCTTCTTGGGAGTATGAGAGAGCAAATGGTAAAGGAATGAATGAAGAGTGTGTGTATGCAGTTTGAGAATGTATAAGCACACTTTTCCTTTTCAATACATCCCTCGAACAGTCACTGAAGGTGTTCCCAAAAAATAAAGCTAAATTTAGTTGCCGAGTATAAAGGTTTAACTGAATCAACACTGTGGCTAAATGGAGCACAAATCTTTTCCTTATTCAGTAAGGGATTATCAATAATGCTAACTCTACTCAATCCTGAAGGCATTAAAATTCACTAGCGGTATCGGGAACTTCATTCGCTAAAGCACCTGTTGGGAACTATCATAAACTTAACCCCTTTGGGACCTGTTTCATTTGGTTTAATTCCTCCAGAAAACAGTTGCCAGTTTGTAAATTCCTGTATTTTAATAAGGTTTGCTCGAAAATGTTTAACTGTGAACTTAATGTGCCATTGGATTTAACTTTTGTGTCATGAAATTTAAAATCATAAGAAGCCATCCATCTATTCAGATCTACCCTGCTATGCTGTTCACAACCTTGTCGAATCTCTTCCTGTACAGGGGTGTTATTCTAAGTTGAACAGTTCTGCTCTAAATTGACAGAAGAACATTTACTACCATCCAAACACCTCTTGTGGCCATAGAAGCAGGTACAAATTTGTAAGGCTGTTTCAATACAATAGTCAAATCCCCAGGCAGCAGATCAATCTGAGATGCCATAATGGCAGAATCTTAACGAGACATCGGGATAGCTGAATAACAATTTTGTCAGTATCCAAAACTCACAAACTAAATAAAAACTAAACCAACCCACCACCAGTTGTATGTAAAATGAAGCAAAGCAGTTTACAAAAAATTTAAAACTGGTTGGTTGCCATGAAGTTTTAAATTTTTTGTAATCTGCGGTGGTTTTGACTATGAAGTCCAAGTTTTGTAGTGAACGAAAGTAATTCGTTTATCAGAATTTTTTAAATTTTTGCACTGGGTCTGCATGACTTCATTTTGTGTGTAATTTATGGGGCATGATAAAATGAAGTATATAGAAGTATGGATTAAACATTATTTGGGAGTATAGCACTTCCTCTTACATGTAAAACCCAGGATGCAAAAGGCAGACATAACTCAGCCAGGCATACAGCAAGGTGTACCATGTCTTTTGAACAATATCAAAATTATTTGCTGATGTACTTATTCTGATAAGCAAGGGTATTCGTGTTAGTACCACTAATAAGACGAATAAGCAGAAAGTGAATGCTTTACATCTTTTAAAAACATTAAACACATTCAGTTGTTGTTTGAAATTATTTTTCAGTTCCCGGAATGTATTATTCTCAAATCAGTTACTTGGTTTACATTTGTGGATTTTGTGCAATGTTTCTCAATAATGCAGCACTGGCACATGTTTGCAATTACAAAAAACGACCACAAAAAAAAAAAAAAAAAAAATTGGAAACTTGTATTCCTTTATTCTTTGTAATATACATACACAAGCAGGCAGTTCACAATGAAAACTTAATAAAGCATAATGCTTAGTGCCGTAACTTGAATATTGATGTCATACTTTTAATTTAGGCAAATCTGTGCTAATTAGATGGGTGTTGTGAATGTTGCTTTTATTGGTACTGACATTTATTGGATATTGCAGGATTGTCATTGTTGTTTTTCTTCGCAACAGAGATGCTGCAGTCCTGAGTTTGTTCTCCTGTACATGACATACCTAGTAACTATGAACCTGTTTTCAGTTTTCCATCCTTTCCCTATTGCAATATTGCCAGCAGGCATTGGATTTCTAGATGAAACATTGAAATATACAGTTGTTTGCTAGCAGCCTTTACATTAGTTATATGTGGAATTATTCAGATGACTTTCTCTTTTACAGAGGTTGAGCATATGGACTGATATTGGTGGATTGTAATGACAGAAGTTTGAGTGTCCTGATATTGGTGGATTGCAATGACAGACATTTGTGTGCCCTTTTATAGCTGAAATATCCTGACTTGGGCAGTTTTGTCATGATTGGTTCATATGGTTTGTTTCATTGCGTACTGGAAAAATGTTCAAAACTATAAATATAAAAGACACTCTAACAAGTGATGCCATATTATATAAGGGATATAATTTAGTTCTTTCTTGGACCTACATGCCTTACCTTTGTTTGTACGTTGCAAAACATAGAATGATTTCCTCACTAGTGTAGACATGTGATGGTCAAAGGCTAGAATAATGTCTGTGTATGCCCCCAAGTCCCTGACTACTGAGTCAACTCTTAAGGATGTGGTGTCAATATGTCATGATTGGTTTATATGTTTTTTTTCATTGTGTACTGGGAAAATGTTCAAAACTATAAATTTAAAAGACGCTCTAACAAGTGATGCCATGCTATATAAGAGATATAATTTTGTTCTTCCTTGGACCTACATGCTTTACTTTTGTTTGTACGTTGCAAAACATAGAATGATTTCATCACTAGTGTAGACATGTGAAGGTCAAAGGCTATATTAATGTCTGTGTGTGCCCAGAAGTCCTTGTCTACTGAGTCAGCTCTTAGGGATGTGGTGTCAATATGACAGTCACAAGGGTTGGCTGACTCCCTGGAGGATAGTGTTATGTATTCTTGCCATTTAGTGTTAGCCATGGTTCAGATGCCAGTTATTTGTTTGTGTTAGCCCTTTATGGACAGCATTTGTGGCAGTGGTTCAATTAAAGTTTTGGATATCGCTCAAGAATGTCTTGTGGTTGTCCTTGGCCTGGTAGGACAAATGTACCTCATATTTGTCTTTGGTAGATTTTATTTGTCTTCAGATCTGTTTGTGTAGTTTGAGATGGCTTTTATCTTGCTAGGTTCTGCACCTCCTACTTTTTGCCATGATTTTCTTCCTTCTGTTACACAGCCTATTGATGTTGTGACTCCACCAGAGTGGCTTGGTTTTTTTTGAGTTAGTTCTGTACTTGATGCTGTTGGATTGGATGGTGAGTGTTTACAATAATACATGGGTTTCCTGGGTCATAGAGGGGGATCTATAGCTTGCAAGTAAGTGCTATGGATATGGCTTATGGTACTTTGAAGATGGAGAAGCTCAGGTTCATTGTCCTGTTTGACCAGCTATGAGATACATAAGCACCTTTTGTCCCTGTCTGCATAGTCGCTGGTCACACTTTTAACTGAAAGGTGCAGTGTACAAAGGAAACATGATGTGACTATTACTCCCATTATTTCCTGCCAGTACTTGGTTCTGCTAGCTGTTGTTGTTTGATATTGACCTGCAAAATATTGTGTTACTGCTTTCTGGTATTTGACGTAGCATATCTTCCGTTACCTACTTAGGCCACTAATTCTAGCAAAATGCCCTAGAATCAATTTCTTATAGATGTCTCCTGACTTACTCGCTACCTATTTCAAGCATGGAGCTACCATATGTTTTGGGCTTTTTTCTTGGCTTTGTCAGTCATTTGTGGAATTTAACTGAGAGGAAGAGCTCAATATCTAAATGTTATACTAGTTTACTGAATTACTCAGGTCTTCTCTTTACTGATGATAATGAGTCTGTGTTACATAACAGCTGCAGGTAATATAATGAATACTTATATTATGTGCAGCTATTATCACCTGTGTCTGAGCATGCATAACTCTGCACATCATTATCACAGTGCAGTTACAATATAGCACTGAGTTATTATCACTTTTCAGGCAAAACTCTCAGCAGCTGTCACTGTTATTCACATAAGTAGAAGTCGTTATCACATTGATGAATGCACAAGTCAGATTTCAGTTTTTCTACACTTGGAGTCATTGCAATACCACTCATCACTTTCTTTCTGTCATTTGTACACATGTAAATGGAAAAGGCAGAGGTAAGGCAAACAGCTGGCTTTGCATGGTATCAGGAGTCATTGCTGCTACCAGCAGTCTGAATGGGTAGCCATCACCGGTATGGGACACTTCAGATGCCCACGAGCTGAAGGCCCATGCCTGTCCTCAGCACATTAGTGGAGTGGCGGTCCTTACCCTGCTTTTTCCATTTACATGTGCTCTCTCTGTGCCCCCTTGGTAGTTACCAGTCATGCCCTAATGACTAAGGCCAGGAAGGTTGCTCTTCAGTGATTTGTGCCAACTGCTCTTGTGTTGGTGGGTGCATCACAGGGGGCATACCCAGCCACCATGGATCTTATGATCTACCTGGATTGCAGTTGTGAACTTGGAGACTCTTCAACTCAGTCCTATAGTGCTGCTGTCCTAGGTAAGCATGGCTTCAGGGGTGCCACTGTGATGCAATGTTTCCCTCCGGAAAACGACACATGCAAAAAGACAAAGCCTGGTTCAGTCTTGGTCTTTTCACATGTTGTCTTGGTGTAGCTCCTGACTCAGTCTCCCTCCCTTCAGGTGTAGTAAATGTATGTAGGTCAGGGCAGGACCCTTTACATTAGCTCCCCCCTTTGAGTCCTTATGGCCATTGCCTAAATGACACATGTAAATGAAAAAGGCAGATGTAAGGCAGACAGCTGACATTGCCTCCAATTGGGAGTCATTGCTGCTACCAGCAGTCTGAGTGGGTAGCCAGCACTGGTATGGGACATTTCAGACATCCATGAGCTGAAGGCCCATGCCTGTCCTCAGCATATTAGTGGAGTGGCAGTCCTTACCCTGCTTTTTCCATTTACATGTGGCCTTTCTGTGCCCCCTTGTCAGTCATTGTGTGTAATTTGGTCTTTTCAAGGGTGGTAGGTATGTACCTCTGCAACGTCATCACCACTTATGTACCTTATGTAAAGAATAATGCCCCTATGGATAGGAGTGAAGATTTGGATGGGCTAACCAAGTATTGCATATGAAATACATATATATGTAGTCTTCCAATACATCTCTCAAACATCAGAAGTAATCTATTTGCATTTTCTTTCCTGTGCAGGTTCGTCCACCTTCTGAAACTGACATGGATTCATGAGCAGGAGAACGACGTGTGAGAGTGTGGGTATGTGGCCATTCCTACATTCACTGGGCTGCCAGCCATGCCTCTGTAAGTGAAAACCCCTACAACTTGAGCTTCCCCACATCTAGTGTGAAGGTATACTGGATTGCAAGAAGAGACATGCATTGGAGCAGAGTACTGTGGTTGTTGGAAGAGAAGTGTTTCATCTACACTGAGTCCAACATTCTTGTGCTGCACATTGGAGGGAATGATGTCATCAGTCAACCACTTGGAAGGTTATGATTTCAAATCAGAACAATTTTTGTACGTGCAGTTGTGATGGCCACATTGTCATTTTGTGTGGTCTGACATAATTCCTTTCCAGATATGGAAAACAGGAAACAGTCAACAGGCAGTGCACAAGGTCAGACGTTTACAGAATGGGTTCATGCATGGCTTGATGTACAGGGTTGGTGGATCTACAATCTGCCATGACAGCATCACCGAAGAAGATGTTCACCTGTTTAGAAGGGATGATGTTCACGTAACTGAGGAGGGCATTGCATTGCTCTTGATTGACCTCCACAATGGTGTGAGGACAGCTATGCAGGATTGGTAACATGCAGCTTGTGAGAAGAATGGAAAACACCCATGACCAAGTAGGACCAGTATGGTAAGTAAAACTCTATTGTTATATTTATGAACACCGTTGTCACTACTTGCAACACAGGAAAATATGTGCTAGGGAACTTGTAAACATGCTGAGTAACACTTCATTTTCAGATTGTAAAATAACTATCTGTATGCTGTGCACAGGAACAAATTTTGCATTTGCTTATGGATTGTGTTGTGTAAAATATGATATTTTTCTGAGTTTGTCAAATAACTGTGGTAAGGAGCTGGCAAAGATGCAGAGAAAGAACAACTGTTTCTGGAGAGTGCTACCACATATAATCAAATATGTCAGCAACCATCCTGCAATATTTCTTTTTTTATTCTGCTTTTATCAGGCATGTGTAGAGTTTAGATGACAGGAAGGGCTTAGTAATAAAGAACTTGATCGCTTAGGTCCATTGCTGAATGGACACCTGTAAAGAGAAAAGGCATAGGTAAGGCAGACTGCTGACACTGAAGGAGGTCATTAGACTGTAGTGGTATCAGCTGTCTGCATGGGTAGCCAGCACAGGTATCAGACAGATCAGATGGCCTTGCATGCCACTGAAGTCCCATGCCTGCCCTGGGTTCATTAGTGGAGTGGTAGTCCTTACTTTGCTTTTTCTCGTCACATTTACCCATTCAGCAGTATGTTGGCTACACCAAGAATGTGTATATTTACAATGATATGTGTCTACATGGTAAAATAACTGGGTCTCAATGCTGTACACCTGTACAGATATCAGTTTAAGACTCAGGTTATGCAAATTATGACTTTTTTCATATTTTGCTAAATAACTTTGCAAGGGAGCATCTGAATGTGTTAATACCTCATTTTGAAGACAGTATTTATAATTCCAACATGGTAAAAGAACTGTGCCTGTATGTTGTACTCATGTACAGATATCAAAGTTTGGTTCGGACTTAGGTTATGGAAATTATAATTGTTTTCATATTTTGGTAAATAACTTTGCAAGGGAGCATCTGAATGCACTAAGTAATACCTCATTTTAAAGATAGTATTGATAGTTCCAACATGGTAAAAGAACTGTGCCTGTATGTTGTACACATGTACAGATATCAAACTTTGTTTCAGACTTAGGTTATGGAAATTTTGATTTTTTTCATATTTTGCTAAATACCTTTGTAAGGGAATATGTCAGTCTGCCAAGTAATACCTCATTTTGAAGGCAGTGTTACTCCTTACAACATGGTAAAATAACTGTTTCTGTGCACTGTACACATGTACAGATATCACAGTTTGTTTAGTCTTGTAGAATTATGAAAATTATACATTTCCAATATTTCTCATTATTATGCCTATATCTTTGGAAGGGAGCATGGTGATGACACAAATGATGCATCATTTTGAAGCTGACATTGAGACATACAACTTGTACACTGACATGCAGCCTCTGTCTGTTACAGGTGATGATATATTATGCTTTGTTTATTTATCAGTTATGAGAAATGTTATAGTAATCATATTTCTGTGAATAACTCTGTAAAGGCGCATCACGCGGTAATGGTTAAGGTATCATTTTAAAGCTGACATGCATACAAATAAATTAAATGCAGATGGTATGGGTCTATATGGTGCATTCACCAAGATATTGTGCTTTGCTTTTCCAAAAAGGTAAACAATATGCACAATATCAGCATTCCTTGCCAAATATTTGATAATGCCTTTAATATGCACTATCAACATTTACACCGTTGGACAGGTCAGTGTCTGCTGAACAACTTTCTCTTTTACATTTTAGTCTAGCTCTTATAGTTAAAGAATTATAAACATTTGTTTTCTGCATGGTATTACAAATGGATTTTCTGAAAATGAGCTAAGGCTGCACTGTTGTTCATATGGTGGAATTAAGCAGGCTGCTTTTTCTGAGTTGCTCTGGAGTGAATTAGTTAATATGACTCCTCCTTCTTTCTCCTTCTTTCCTTTTGCTACACTCCAGCTTAGTCTTTGTTCCTTCTTTTTCTTTCTTTCTGTTCCCTAATCTTTCCTTCTTCTAGTATTTTTCTTACTTTTACTTCTTTTTACATGTCTTTTTCCAGCAATTTCTTCTTCTTACTTTGTCTTTTATTGTAAATATTTGACATGACCTGTAACATTCTATATTTACTGTTATATTGTAATATTCTTGTAAATACTTTTTGTATTTCAAATGTTAAATATTTTTGCTTAATTCCATTTGGAGATTTTCTCCCCAGGCCTCCACTAAAAATGGGCTATGCCCAGTTGGAGACCCTGGTTAGCAAATGTCAAATAAAAATAAATAAAGAGTCCTTACAGAGAATGAGACTTCAGCTGTGAACTCCTAGAGTTTAGCAGCATGGCCCTCACTTTGTTGGAGATGTACATTTTCACATTGGTTATTCTACTGTCATGACCTTGCCTAATAAGAGGATTATGATACAGTCAAGTGGCTTAAGTCTGGAAAAGCAGTGTGCTCTATCAACCATGTTATCCCACAATGATAGGTACTGTATCACTGTACTATGACACCAGAAACTTATGCAAGTTCAGTGAATCTGTTGTTCTTTATATAGTGGTATCAGCCTAGGTGAGGGTATAATGATGCTCAAACATATGGATGTACACGGCGGGGATCCATTTTTGATAGCTCAATCATGTCTGTGTTCATATATTTCATATAGTCATGTCTCAAGTTGTGGATACCAAAATGAAGTATGCTTGAATAAGAGTGGGACTTATTGAGAGACTTGATTGCATGTGTGTTGTGACAACTACATCAGCCACACCTCTGACACTAAACATACCTTTGTTATTGATAGGGAAGTGGGTAAATTGCTGCTTGTTATGCAACAGTGGTTCTGACAGCTAGATCTGCTCTGCTACACAGCATCAGCCAATTGTATTAATGTTTCTGCATCTGTACATCTTACTGTAGAGTCAACTATTATGAAGACTATTGGGCTACATGTCCATTTTCTTGAGCACTTCTATTGTGAGACAGTGGTGATGATATGTCTGATGTTTATTGTCTGCTTGTAGCCTGATTGTGTTTAGGATGTATCTGCTGTTTAGGTTGGCTCTCTGGGAGTACCTCTGCACATGGTGGTTTGTGTTGGGTGCATATTATGAGTAAGACTCAAGTTGTGTGAGCAGACAACCTAGTGTTACCCATCTGGAAACTATTGACCACTGATTCTAGAGCCCTACTATATTTGGATCTCTTGAAATTTGTAATTCAGTGATGTAGGAGATACAAACTATTCAGTCTACATGATTATCCGCACTAAGACAGGAACACATGTCAACTATGCTAACAGTGGAAACAGAGGGGAAATGATAGTTGATAAAGAATGAAAACAGGGTATTTGTGATCTGATTGCCATTTTCAGGTGACTAATCTATCAGGTGTACATTCCGATGTTCTTCATAAGGTGTATCAATACCTCTGTTATTGATAGGGAAGTGGGTAAATTGCTGCTTGTTATGCAACAGTGGTTCTGACAGCTAGATCTGCTCTGCTGCACAGCAGCAGCCAATTGTATTAATGTTTCTGCATGTATAAGGGCAGAAAGTTACACTGTCTGCACACAATCCAGAGCAGGTAATACAAAGACACACTGTTAAAGCCCAAACTGAGTCCAGACACTGTAACCATCAATTAGTTACTCCTACTCATGACACAAGTGTACAGATGGGGTTTCCCCAAACAGAGATGTCATAAAGTTTCTACCTATTCTTTTGGATAGTGTCATTAGGGCTCGCCACAGCAGATGTTCTGCTTCCATTTCTAACTAACGTCTGTATCTTACTCTGTCACACCAACCACTGCATGTCCTCTGTCACTACATCCATCCACCTTATCTTAGATATTCTTATTTTCCTCTTACCTGGCATCTCCATCCTTAGCATCCTTCCCCCAATATACCCAGGATCACTCCTCAGCACATGTCTAAATCAACACAGTCCCAACATTCTGTCTTCATCTCCAAACCATATAAAATGAGCTGACACTGTAATACATGTTTAATATTCCTGTCCATCCTTGGCCCACACAGTGCAAGCCATAACATGTGGTACTCTGCCAACACCTGTTATGACTCCTCCCTTTTTGTCAGTGGCACCATCTGTGACCCATATGTCATAGCTGGTCTCATTACTATCTTGTAGCCCCTCCATGTCAGTGTTATTGGTAACCATCTGTCAAAGATCACTCCTGACATTATTATCCACACACTCCACCATGCATGCTCACTCTTCTACACTTGTCTTCTATACTCACCATTATTCTGAACTGTCGGTCCGCAGTATTTCCTATCATATGCTTTCTCCGACTGCACTCCCTGCATTCTGACCATTCCTCTATCCTCCCTCTCATTCACACACATATATTCTTAGTCCTGCTGACCTTCATTCCTCTTCTCTGTAAAGTATGTTTCCACCTCCCCAGGGTCTTTATATATGTACCATACTCTCAATACAGACCACAATAACATCCACAAAAAACATAGTCCACATGGACTCCTATGTGATCTAATGTGTCAACCTGTCCAACACCATTGCAAGTATATGTCATGATGTCTGTACATGCAATAACAGTAATGTAACTGTTGTCTGTCCTATTTAGGATGAGGTGCCATCTACCCATCTGTCAGGACAGTGTGTGGCCATGGCCTGTTATGACATATACATATCCAATAATCTGATATAGCTGATGACATCAGCAGTGTCTGTTAACCACAAATAGTGTCCCTTAGGCTGCTGTAAAATGCTCTGTGTAACATCCACAATCAACTCACACACATACAAACACAGTTGACTGTAGTAAGACTAGAACCCATACTTATGCAAGCCTATGAACTACTGAAAGTATTTAATGCACAGACCATGGCACATGTTTGAGTTTAACAGGACTGCAGGTGATTTTATGACATCAGCAGGCTATGGTGGGGGACAAGAAGTTGGAGGCCTGCCTTGACTGGGTGCTTATATGAGTGCCAAAATAGTGCAAAACCACACCATTTGAGAACTCAGTGTGGGATATGCACTTCCAGTTTTATTTACACACACACACACACACACACACACACACACACACACACACACACACACACACACACACACATACACACACACACACACACACACACACACACACACACACACACACACACACAGACACACACACACACACATACACACACACACACACACACACACACACACACACTCAGTTGAGAGCAGTGTTGATAGAACTCCTACCTATCTAGGTTTACCTACTACAGATCAGAATACTTAATGCATGCACCACAGCATAAGTCTGATGTTAGGAGTATTGCAGGTGTTCTTATGGTAGATGACATCAGCAGGCCACATTGGGGACAAGAGGTCGGAGGCCTACTTCAACTGGGTGTATGTGTAAGCACCAAAATAGTGCATAATTATGCCATTTGAGAACTAGGGATGGAATACACACTTCCACTTTTATTCACCCACAGACACACAGTTCACCGCAGTAAGGTTAGAGCTCTTCCCTATTTCGGTTTACATGCTACAGAACAGAGTACTTCACACACGCACCACAACACAAGTCTGGTTTTAGCAGGACTGCAGGTGATCATATGGTAGATGGCATCAGCAGGTCTTGTTGAGGACAAGAAGTTGGAGGCCAGCTTCAATTGGATGTTTGCACATGCACCTAAACGATGCAAACCCATGCCATTTGAGACATCAGTTTACAATACGCACTTTCGCCATTCTTATGGAGATACACACATCAAGTCAGCAGCAGAGAGGATAGAACTGCTAGCTATCTAGGTTTACATACTACAGATGAGTGCACTTAAAGCACATGCTACAACACAAGCCTGATTTTCCAGGACTGCAGGTGATCTTATCAGAGATGACATCAGCAGGCCATGTGGGCGACAAGAGTATAGAGGCCTGCCTCAACTAAATGTTTGTGCAAACAGCAAAGCAATGGAAAACCATACCATTTGTGAAGTCTGATTGGGATATACACTTCTACTTTTGTTTATACACACACACACAGTTGACCACAGTGAGATTAGAACCCCTACCTAACTAACTTTGCAGACTACAGATCAGAGTATTTAACCCATGCACCACAGCACAAATCTGATTTCAATAGGACTGCATGTGACCTCATGGTAGATGACATCAGCAGGTCATGTGGGGGACAAGAGTCTGCAGGCCTGCTTTGACTGGATGTTTGTGCATGCAACAAAGCAGTGGAAATAGAAACCATGACATTTGTGAAGTCAGATTGGTATATACACATTTGATTATACACAAACAGAGACACACAGATATACACACACACACACACACACACACACACACACACACACACACACACACACACGTGACTGCAGTAAGATTAAATACCTACCTATCTAAGTTTATGGACTACAGATCAGAGTACTTAATGAAAATGATTTTAGCTGAACTGCAGGTGATCTTAAGGTAGATCACATAACCAAGCCATGTGTTCAACAACAGCTTGGGAGGCCTGCATAGTCCCAATATCTCATAGAGGCATTTAGAGACAACTACCTCTGGGAATGTTTGGGGTTATCAAACCGTACTAGAGAATCATCAGATAACGTATGTAGAAGATTCTATAGGAATGAGAAGTATACTAATTGGTTATCTGACAGAGTAGCTGATGCATGGAACAGACTACCAAATTACACTGAAGCAAGTACTAGTTTAGATATTTTAAGAACAGCATAGACACTTATTATGGGAACAAGTGATTTGGTATGTTGGCAAGCTAGAAGGGCATTAATGCCCATGCTTGAAATATTTGTATGTATGTTTGTAGTATGTACGTATAGTGCAGTGATAGTAAACCTTTTGGGCTCGCTGTGTTAAAAATTTGGAAAAATGCCTATCTTGACTCGGCTGGCATGTCACCACCCCCCACGAATAAAAGAGAAGCAATTCATTACATATTCATTTATTTAAACAAAATCCAGTCCAGTCATGTGTGCTGGCATGTATTATACTACTTTAAAAAGTAATTTTGAAATGGACTGAAAAAAATATGGAATACACTGCATTTGATTTGATTAACATCAATTAATGACTTTTTTTGTTGCTCAGTTTGAATAGATAAGTGCAGGGTCACATATTTCTTGTATTTTTGTTCATTCAGTTTCTTTGGTAGCTCAGGTGTTGGTGAATGCTGGTGTGTCACCCAAAACATTGTGACATGTCACCTTTGACATGCGTGTCATAGGCTCGCCATTAATGGTATAGTGTCATCTGAGGCTAGTAGCCTAGAGACGAATATTGTTTAGTAGTCTAGTTATGTAACAACAATACTCATATTGAGCTTATTTGTCTCTTTGCTTTTGGATGAGCAAGCCTACAAGCACCATCAATTGGCCCTGTCCAGGAGGGAGAACACAACATCGTATATTACAACTTGTACGGAGGGGTGATAGGTGATATATGTGTGGAAAACTCAAGGTGACCCAGGGTTCTTGTGCTTGTTGCTATCATTACTAGGTGACCTAGGGTTGTTGTGCTTGTTGCTGTCATTGCTGGTGGGGAAACAAAGGGATGTCTTATCAATATATGTGCATATACTTAAATTGTGCCCTCAGTTTGCAATGGTTGCACGTGTAGTCTTAAGGGAGACATGGGGTCTGAGAATGATAGGGCACCATATCTCTCAACTGTCCAGATTTTTGCATAACGTCCAGATGTTTGACTCATATTTGTAATCTGTTTCACACAATATTGTGTTTTTTCTGGAAAAGGAATGGCAAATCATTGAGTAATGAGGTCAGTAAGTAATGGCAGGCATCTGAATTTAAACAAAAAAAGAAAACACCACGCTGGAGGCAAAATAATCTTTTTGAGCGCTTCCGTTTACTGAAAATGCATAAACTTCTTCAGACCATGGTCTACTTAATGCCAAATGTGTGATAAGAGACCTAGGGATGCAGGTGGTCAGTAGTCTCTCCTTTGATAATCACATCGCCACAGTAGTCAGGAAATCCTTCTACATGGCACATCTCGTCACAAAAGGGTTCTCATCTAGGAAAAAAAGAGGTCATTGTTCCCCTCCACTTGACACTCATTAGATCCATTATAGAGTACAAGCCCCTTAGGGATTGTACCTCACAAGACATCTGCAGCAGCTGGAAAGGCCACAGAAGTACCTCACAAAGAGGATTACTGGCATCAAACAGATGCCCTACACTGACCGTCTCAAAAAACTCCAGCTTTACTCTGTAGCATATCGCCTACTCCGAGGTGATCTCTGCCTAACATATAAAGCTATGTCAAACCCAGAGCTGTTGGACATGCTACACCTAAAGAAATCCCAATCCCTCCAAGCTATACACTCTACAGACCTAAACCTTGTCACCACAATAAACAGGACATGCTGGAGGGATAGATTCCTGTCCCAGAGACTTCCCATACTCTGGAACAAGCTACCCATCTATGTCAAGCAAAGTTCTCATTAGCACTCTTCAAGAAAAATCTTGATAAGTGGATGGGAAATAGGAAATAAACCCTGGGGATCACTTCTGTGGCTCTGCTCGACAGGGGCACAGGAAAATAACTTTCTTGGGTGGCGTAAGGCAGGGAATTTTGTTGGCTAGGATTACTTAGGCTTGTGGGCCGATAGCCTAGTACCTACCTATGAACATCCAAAACCTCTACGTATACCAAGAATTCAAACCCTCTAAAGCATTACAGCTTCACCAGACAGGGTGGCTGCCTTAGTCCTTTTGGCCACAGAAGCAGCTTGCTAAAACAGGGGTCATTCATCACACAACCACCTGCAAACAATGCATACTGCTATACATGAGATATTATCATATACAATGTATGATCAAATCTACACTATTCTCCTGGAAATGTGAAGGATAATGACTGTGAGAAACACCCATTTACTATGGGTTTTGGGGCAGCATAGATGAGTTACTGTTATGGCAGTTACAAGGGGACAACCCTGTTTTGGGAGGTGGGGGAACAAACCACATCTACTGTTAGGATACAGACAAGTCTGAAGTCAGAAACTGCAATGTGTAGCCTCACTTTCTAACTTTTGTCTTGAATTATGTACCAGTAATCTGCTGCAGTAGGACTGTATGAAGGTTTCATGCATGAGGCCTATTAGAAACAAATGGACACTGTGATAAATCGAGATGCTCCCAGCCCAGCTAGCTGGAATTTTGTAAATATGTCACTTGAAAATATTAATATGATTTATATAGAAATGTGACACTGCCAGCCCAACTAGATACCATGTTGTAAATAATTCTGTTATTTGTGAATAGTAATATGATTTGTATGCTTGCCTTAAAAATGTAAGAAAACTGTATGTTCTGTACTGAGCTTCAAGACTGTAATCACAGTGCACCCTGCTGGAACAAAGCAGAAATGTGTATAAACTATATGCCAATGCAAATGCATTGTTTCATAGTAAAAGTTGGAATATAGAGATAACCTGCAAAACTCTAAGAAAATAACTTGATAAGTAAAGAGTTTTATGATGTGTTATAAAGTTAGTTTATCTCAGCTAAGAGACAGTGTGTCTAAGCTAGGGGCTTCTTTCTGTTGTCTGGAAACAGAGGTAATTACAGGTTTTCAAGGTAATTGTTTTATGACTTTCAGTTTTCAGGCAAGCTTCTAAGAGAGAATTGTCAGCATCTGAAAGATAAACATTTTTAACAGAGAATTGTTAAAAATGTAAAATGTTCTTCATGTTTCACTGTTGCAGTCATCACATTTGGGTTATCTGTCTGCAGGTAGCCCTCAGCCAGCCTCAGTACCAGAGTCTTTGGATTTCTGCGTCGGATGCTGTCGATTCTTCCATGATGTCAGGTCGTCAAGGGTATAAAACATGCAGCCGATGCCATTACATCAGTCTTTCTTGCTGTGCGGTGCCCAAAGCAGAAGCAGTTCACAAGTGCCGGCTGGCCAACTCCTGAAATTTTCATTTTCGAGTTTCAGACCCGAAGTCTTCAAAAAAATAAGATAAGTACCCCACTGAGGATCCTTTTTTCTTGCTCTAACCGATGTCAGAAAAAATTAATAATTGTCTTGCCTGTGGAAAGCAAATACCTCATAGAGATTTTAATTCTTACTGTGCCATCTGTTTAGGCCCAAACCACGACATCCCTTGCTGTCGGTTTTGTGCCTTGTTCAACACCCGAACTATTCATCGTCGGGCTATTTTTGTAGCTAAATTCTTTCATTCCCGATCTCCATACTCTGAAATGGTTTTGTTAAGCCATCTGACTACCGATCTTCTCAAAAAGTATAAGGATAAAGACAGAGACAGACCGCATAGGGCCAAAACTGCTAACAATGCTTCCGTTAAGGTAGTAGCCAGTCTGCCAGTACTTAGTGAAGAGCTTTTGCAGCCCCTGATACCTGCTACCACAGATTCACAGGCCTATACCGAGACCCATTCCGAGTCCGGTATGCCGCGAGTTGCTTCTTCGACTATGGAACCTGTGGATGTCTCTACCTTGGATGGGTCCAGAGCCGCTGTGCAGGCACCAGCTTCTGAGGGTGTATTCAGGCCTACAGACTTTCATATAAAACTGATGGCATTGTTTCCAATTAGAAGTACCGAATTCCTCAGGCCTAAAACTCGCACTATGCCTAGAAAACCAATGACCAAACCGCTAACTCAGGCCCATATGCCTCAAAAATAAATGCTTAGAATGGCTGAAGTCCTTATTACCTTAATTAGGGGAAGCCAGCCTTCCACCTCTAAGAGACCTAGAACCGAGTTTCCTTCTGATTCTTCTGATCAGGAATCTGATATCTCTGCTCCTTCTGATTACCAGGATTTGCCCTTATCTACTTATGAAAATTCTGATGCAGAGAATTCCATTCCCTCTGCTTCCCCTCCGGAAGATTTTTTCTTTTGGTGAAACCTTGCATACCCTTAGAGAGCATTTCCGCTGGGAAAGCTAGCACTATTCTGAGTCCAAAAAGAGACTTAGGAAATTCTTACACCTTCCTCAACACAGGCCTCTAGCTATCCCTCCTGTTCTGGCTATTGTAGACAATGTTTTCCTGGAATCTAGCCTTACCCCAGACACTTTACCTCCAGCTCCCAGAAAACCTGACAGGTAATACAAAGTAACTGACTCTTACAAGTTCCTCTTCAAGAATCCTACTGTGGATCCAGAGACCATTTCCCAAGGACCAAAAGGCATTAAGGCTACTGCTGCCAAAAATCCTACCCCTCCTGACAGAGATTCTAGAGCCTTAGACAGATAGGGTAAGAAGGCATACACTTCTGCTACTTTGGCCATAAGGGCTTTAAATTGCCAGTTTCATATGTTAAGGTATCAGCAACATATTATGGGACTACTTAAACAGAAAATGATGTTGATTCCTGACTGTGCTCAACACAAAGACTTGTAAGATTTAATGCATTCTGCAGAACAAGTTGCTAAACATACTTTGCAATGTGGTTTTGATGCTTTAGAAGCATCTTGCAGGGCTGCTGTCACTGTGTCTGTACTTAGAAGGCATGCTTGGTTTAAGGAACAAAACATGCCAGATCATGTTAAAGCTAAATTACTGGATGCACTCTTAAACCAAGATCGCCTTTTTGGCAACAAAGCAGAGGAAGTCCTCAAAAGGATGGAGGAAAAAGTGAAATCTATGCAAACTGTTAAAGATTTTCTACTAGTACAGCCTCCCAGATTCAGTAGGCATTGGCCTTCAAAGAACTGGTCCTTTCCAGTCCATTCCAGACCTTCTCAGCCCAAACCCAGGAACAGCAGACCACCAAGACCTCAGTCTCAGGCTATGCATAGATCTAAGTAGTGGGGGGCTCCCACTTCCAAAGCAGGGAATAGTAAGCCAACCCCTATGGAAAATTGGCACAATGACTTAACTTTAATCCTTCCAAGCCCTGCTCGACTACTTGCTTCCATAGGAGGAAAGATCGCCCTGCATACAAAAAATTAGGAACTCATTACCCAGGACAAATGGGTTTTGAACATAGTTTCCCAAGGATACAGATTCCACTTCCACTCACTACCAACTCCAAATGGTTGGCCAGACCTCCCCCCAAATCAATAGGTGGAGGCCCAACAGCAGATTCTCTCTCTTCTCAATATCAGGGCTATTCAACCTGTCCCAGCAGAGCTAAGGGGGGCAAGGTTTTTATTCAAGACTTTTTCTGGTACACAGAAAAGAAAAATCCTGGCATCCTATCCGGGACCTCTCTATTCTCAACACCTTTCTGGTGGTTCAAAAATTCAAAATGCTAACTCTTCAACAGCTTCTTCCTATGCTAGCCAAGGATGCCTGGCTGGCAACCCTAGACTTAAAGGAAGCTTACCTGCACATCCCAATAAGAGAATCCTGCAGACAATACCTACGTTTCAGGGTGGGCTCCAAGCACTTTCAGTTCTC
Source organism: Protopterus annectens (assembly GCF_019279795.1). Taxonomy (NCBI): domain Eukaryota; kingdom Metazoa; phylum Chordata; order Ceratodontiformes; family Protopteridae; genus Protopterus; species Protopterus annectens. The sequence continues at coordinate 673,848,947 of NC_056744.1, read as the reverse complement.
TACACTTCCCTTTGGCTTATCTACTGTGCCCAGGGTGTTCACAAAGTGTCTAGCTCCAGCCATTGTATTTTTCAAGCAAAGAAATATTCAAATTTACCCATACCTGGACAATTGTCTGATTCAGACAGAAGGCCAGGACTTGCTATTACAACACCTGGCATTTGTAAAGAAACTTCTAACCTCACTGGGGTACACCATCAACAAAAATAAATTTCACCTAGTACCCTGCCAACAGATTGTATTCCTGGGAGCAATCTTGAACATAACTTCCCAGATGGCATTCCTCACTCTAGGGAAATAAATTTATTTCATAGGTTCATAGGTTCATAGGTTGGTACTAGGTTATCAGCCCTAGGGCCTATACAAGCCTAGCCATATCAATTCCCTGGCTATTTCTTCCCACATTATTTACTTTCCTGGACCCCTGTCTAGCAGGGCGACTGACGTGATCCCTGGGGTGAATTTCCTTTCTCCCATCCAATCATCAAGGTTCCTCTTGAAGAGGTCCAAAGAGGCACTCTGCTTGACATGTATGGGCAATCTATTCCAGAGTCTGGGGAGTCTCTGGGTCAGGAACCTATCCCTCCAGCATGTTTTGTTTATTGTGATGACAAGGTTTAGATCCCTGGAGCGTGTAGCTCTGAGGGATTGGATTTCTTTAAGTGTAGCATATCCAACAGCTCTGGGTTTGACATGGCCTTGTATGTTAAGCAGAGATCACCTCTGAGTAGACGATATGCGACAGAGTATAGCTGGAGTTTTTTAAAGCGGTCAGCGTAGGGCATCTGTTTTAGGCCTGTGATTCTTTTAGTGAGGTATTTCTGAGGCCTTTCCAGTTGTTGCGGATGTCTTGAGAGGTACATACCAAATGGGGCGTTGTATTCTATAATGGGTCTAATGAGGGATGAGTACAGTGGGACAATGACCTCCTTTTTTCTGGATGAAAAGCCCTTCATGATGAGGTGTGCCACATAGAAGGATTTCCTGACTGTTGTGGCGATGTGGTTATCGAAGGTGAGACCACTGTCCACCTGTGTCCCTAAGTCTCTTATCACACTTTCTGTGTTTAGTGTACTGCCACCTATATGGTAATTCATGGATACATGTTTTTTCCCAAAGGGGATAAAAATACATTTCTTGGCATTGAGCTTGAGCCCATGGCTCTGGCACCAAGCATCTGTTTCTGTAAGGCCCTTTTGTAGAGTATCCACATCATTTGGGGATTCAATAATGGCTCCCAGTTTGCAGTCATCTGCAAATTTTGTTAGCCAGAGTCCCTTAGTGTTGACCTGTACTTCAGAGAAGTAGATGCCAAACAAGAGCGGCCCCAGGACTGAACCCTGAGGTACTCCACTTGTCACTTGTCTGGAGCTGGATTTGGAGTTGGCTACTTTTACAGTGTGGGTTCTATCAGTAAGCCATTAGCAACCCATTGGGTGACATAGGGATTAATGCCCAACTTAGTAAGCTTATCTATGATTCCAGAGTGGGAGATGGTGTCAAAGGCCTTGGCAAGGTCTAGATAGGCTGTGTGGACCACCTTACCCTTATCCATGGCTCTGGAGACTAATTCAAAGAAGTCAATCAGGTTCAGGAGACAAGATTGGCCCTTCACAAACCCAAACTGGGTGGGGTCCAGTGTTTGAAGGTTGCCAATGTCTTTGTTTATAAGTTCCATGATAATACGCTCCATGGCCTTGCAGATAAGGCTTGTCAGACTGATGGGATGGTAGTTTCCGGGATCCAAGGTGGATCCCCCCTTGTGGTTTGGGATAACTGTAGCTCTGCACCACTCAGTGGGCACGAAACCTGAGGTGAGGCTATGATTAAACATGACACTTAGGTGAGGTGCCAGTTCATATTGTAGTTCATGTAGTACACAGCCTGGGATGTCATCTGGTCCCATGGATGCTGTATTCTTGGCTTTAGAGAGTGCGTTTTGTACCTGTGTGGCCGTTATTACTGGAATTTGGCAATCTTCCGGTATTGAGATGGGCCATTTAGGGGGTGAGAGAGGGGTGAAGTTGGTACTGAATCGATCTGCCAGGATATTAGCAATATCCATCAGATCAGTATATTTAATGCCATTCTGTTTTAGCTCAGAGCAGATCTGAGCATTGCCATTTAGATTCTTGACATAGTTATAGAATGCTTTGTGGTTGTCTTTGGAATCTTTGGCAATTTTATTTTCGTAACTAGCTTTGGAGGATTTTATGAGGCATCTCAGTTTCTTACTGAGGCTAGTAAGGGAGTTTTTTGCATCCTGGGATTTTCCTCTTTTCTGCAAAAGTTTCTTCCTTTTGTTGTAAAGTTTGTTTATGGCAGGGGACCACCAGATTGGCTTCCTTTTTTTGGATGAGAGCATTTTGGTTCTATTTGGGATGGCACGATTCATGCATGAGTGGATGTGCTCATACAGTGCCTTAGTGTAGGATTCAGCAGTTGAACTTTCAATTCCCGACTGCATGGGTGTCATGAAGTTTGTCACTTCTGATTTGAGTAGCATGAAGTTGGCTTTGGAGAAGTTTTTTATAGTGGTTTCTTTACTGGGGGGTGGGGGTGGGATGTGGATTTTAAGGGTGATTAGCTTATGGTCAGACCTGACTAATGAGGGGGTGACCATAGGTATGGAGCATTGATTTCCCATGTTGGTAATGACCAGGTCTAGGATATTGGAGCCCCTGGTGGGACTATGGATTAGTTGATCCAGGGCGTTGGAATTTATGAATTCCAAGAACCGTTGTGCAAAGGTGTTGGGACATGAGTAGTTTTCCCAGTTAATGGCAGGGTAGTTAAAATCACCCAGTATTAGGGTGTTTGGTTCTATCTTAATATTTTCCAGTATGTTTAGAAAGGTGTAGTGAGAATCTTGGGGTATGGTGGGGGATCTGTAGCAAGCTACAATTTGGATTGCAGTCTTACCTAGTGTTAGTTGCACTTGGATAATTTCAGACACATTGTGTTGGCCAACTAGCCTGGTGGTGTGAATATCCTTGGTGAATATTGACACTCCTCCACCTTTAGTGTTTCGGTCTTGGTTTGGTGGCTGAAATGTGTGGTAAGAGTTGTAGCCTGGTATTGCAGGGGTGCTCTCTGGAGCCTTGAACCAGGTCTCAGTTACTGCACAGATATCGATGTTCTCCATTTTTAGGAGTGCCTTGAGAGAGTGCATTTTGAGGTTTAGACTTCTAGCATTGAGCAGCATTACCTTCAGATTTTGCATGCTTGTACCTGTTATGGTGGTGGTTTTGTCCTTTGAAGTTTGCCTAAAAAAGAAACTATAGGGGTGGCAAGAGCCTTAGCCAATAACCTGAATCCCAGGGGCGACAGGTGCAGACCATCTCTGGCAAAGCATCGTGGTCTGTCAATCATGTAATCCCAGACAGACAGATACTGGATCCCCTTTGAATGACACCATAAGCTTAGCCAATTGTTGAAGTCAATCAGTTTATCCTTATATTGTGTTATCATTCTGGGCAAAGGCAGGATGCTACTCAGGGCTAGGGTCATACATGCCTGGGCCACATGATCCGAGAGCTCTTCCATGTCTCTTTTCATGTAGTCCAGGGAGGTACTCAAGTCATTCACTCCAACATGGACAATGACAGAGTCATATTTGTACTTGTTGTGGAGTGACTTGAGTGCAACCTACTTCAAACTGTTGGCCACAAAAAAAACACCTATCTGCAACGAAATTACTGCAAGCTCTGGGGTTCATGGCCTCTTGCATTCTGCTAATTCCATATGTAAGACTGCATATGAGGAAACTCCAATTGTAGCTAAAAAGTCTATGGTGTCAACAGTCTCAGGACCTGGACGCAATGATTCCTATCATTCTTTGTCTAAGGACAGAGTTCCTTTGGTGGGTAGAGGCCTGCTACTACAATCAGGGACTACCTTTCACTCTACCCCCTGCCACCCAAACTGTAACAACAGATGCATCAGACTATGCATAGGGGGCTCACATGGCAGGGCAGTGCATTCAGGATAAATGGAACCCGAGACAGATGCACCTGCATATCAATCAAAAAAGAAATGTTAGCTGTACAGAATGCTCTGGCAGCCTTCAAAGACCTTATTCTTCCAGGAGAACTATTGGTAAAGGCAGACAAAACCTCAGTTATGTGGTACATAAACAAGAGGGGGGGCACCCACTCCTACCCTCTCTGCAGACTAGCCATAGCTCTGTGTAGCACAGCCTTGAGCCACCAAGTGCACCTACAAGCTCAATTCCTGCCAGGCAAACTAAATTCACTGGCAGACGACTTAAGCAGAAATCTCATGGTCCCACATGAATGGAAACTAGAACCCAAAATATTCAACCTCTTGAGGAACAAATGGGGGACCCCAGAGGTAGACCTGTTTGCCTCCCCCAAGAACTACCAATTAAACAAATTCTGCACCAGAACTCCCCACAGTCAAACCTGGAAAGTGGATGCCCTTTCCTTTACTTGGGAAAGTCTCTCGGTTTATGCCTTTCCCCCTCTGCCTCTCCTCACAAAGGTTCTACTAAAGATCAAACAGGACAAGCCAAGGACAATACTGATTGCACCAGACTAGCTACACCAGCACTGGTACCCCCTCTTGCTCAGTCTGACACTGCTACAACCATGGCACCTGTCTCAGACCTCTTCCCTGCTGTCCCAGCGGGTGGGCCAGATTCTGTACCCTCAGCTTCATACCCTGAACCTTGCAGCCTGGCTAATTCCATGAGCTCTCCTCTAGCATCCCTTGGTAAACAGGTGCTGGATGTCATTCTGGAGGCAAGGAGGCCTACTACCAGAAAATCCTATGCTGAAAAGTGTAAAATGTACAGTTCCTGGAGCCAGGCTCAGGGGATGGGCACAACGGTGCTCAGTTTACCTCACATTCTAGCGTACTTAACAGAAATGCTCCAGAAGGGCCTATCCTTCTCGTCAATTAAGATTCATGCATCTGCCATTTCAACACATTATAATACTGAGCCACTCCTGTTCTCTCACCCCTTGCTAAAACAATTCCTTAGATGGGCCAAAAATTTAAGACCACCCCCCCAGGAGAGCTCCCACTCCAGCCTGGAACCTTAACTTTGCATTGGAAAAACTCACTCTTCCCCCCTTTGAGCCAGCTGCAACAGCTGAGTTGAAATTCCTTTCTTGGAAAACAGCCTTACTTCTTGCCATCACTACAGCAAGAATAGTGTTTGAATTACAGGCCCTCATGGCAGTGGAACCCTTCATTATCTTCCATGCGGACAGGGTCTCCCTCAGGATTAATCCTTCCTCTATGCCCAAGATGGTGTCTAGTGTGGCCCTAAACCAGTCCATTCATTAGCTTACTGTTTTCTCTAATCCACAAAACAAAGGGGAATGGATACTGCACTCTTTGGATGTGCACAGACAACTTAGATCCTATTCAGGCAAGACTAAGACTCTCAGAAAATCTGACCAGCTGCTAGTTGGCTTTACTACAGGGGCAGAGGAGAAGGCCATTTCAAAACAAACCATTTCCAAATGGATAGCCCATTGCATTAATTTCTGCTTAAGCATCATGGAAAACCTTCCCAACAGGGGATAAGATCACATTCCACCAGGGCTGCATCTACCACTATGGCATTTCTGAGAGGAGTCCCTACCAGGGACATCCTGGAAGCCGCTACATGGAGCTCTGTACATACCTTCACCAAGCATTACCACCTGGCTATCTTTTCTAAGTCCAGAGCTGGATTTGCCACGGCAGTCTTGCAGGAGTTAATAGTTGGCCCTAATACTCTTTAACTACTTCCTCCCTTCCTTAGCTTTGGGAATCATCCCAAATGTGATGACTGTAACAGTGAAACATGAAGAACACAGTACAGTTGTGTACACTTACCATAAATGTAGATGTTCGAGTGTATTCACTGTTGCAGTCCTGGTTACCCTCCTTCCAACCCCCTGACTTCTCTTGACTCTACCTTTCCTTCTTGTTTGATATATATATATATATATATATATATATATATATATATATATATATATATATAAATATATATATACATATATATATATATATATATATATATATATATATATATATATATATATATCTATATATAATTTTTTTTTTTTTCTTGTGTATTTGCTTTTTGATGGGGGTGTACCATACCATATAATTGCTTCCTATTGTGGGGGCACCTGACATCTGGGGCAAGAAAAATGGATGTAATGGCGTTGGCTGCATGTTTTATACCCTTGATGACCCGACGTCATGGAAGAAGCGACAGCATCTGATGCAGAAATCCAAAGACTCTGGTATTCAAGCTGGCTGAGGGCTACCTGCAGGCAGATAACCCAAATGTGATGACTGCAACAGTGACTACACTTGAACATCTACATTTATGGTAAGTGTACACAACTGTACTTTCCTTCTAGCCTGAGAAACTTAGGCAGAGGTTCATAGGTGTGTACTAGGCTAATGTTCCTGAAGCCTTTACAAGCCTAGCCCATAGACATGTCCTGGCATCATGCCACCTGACGTTAGCTCCCAGTGCCTCAATCAAGTAAAGCCACTGGAGTGATTCCTGGGGTGAACTTTCTATTACCCATCCACTCATCAAGATTTCTCTTGAAGAGGGAGAGTGAGGTGCTCTGCTTGACATGTGTGGGAAGTCTATTCCAGAGCAAGCACAGTCTCTGGGTGAGGAACCTGTCCATCCAGCATGTTCTGTTGATTATGGTAATGAGGTTGAGGTCTCTGGAGTGTGTGGTATGGAGGGATTGGGATTTCTTTAGATGTAGCATTTCTAACAGAGCTGGGTCAAACATGGCTTTTTAAGTCAAGCAGAGATCACCACTAAGTAGGCAATATGAGACAGAGAATAGCTGGACTCTTTTGAGTCTGTCTGTGTATGATATGTGCTTAATGCCTAAAATCCTCTTCATGAGATATTTCTGTGGCCTCTCCAGCTGTTGCAGGTGTCTAGTGAGGTACATGCCTAAAGGGGCATTATACTCAATGGTTGGTCTAATGAGGGAAGAGTAGAGAGAGGTGATGACCCCTTTCATCCTGGATGCAAAACCCTGGTAATGAGATGTGCCACACAGAAGGACTTTCTGACCACAGTGGCAATGTGGTGGTCAAAGGAGAGGTTGCTGTCAACCTGCATCCCCAGATCTCTTATAACGCCTTCAGTGTTCAGTGGGCTCCCATCAATGTGGTAATTAGTGGGAACTGAGTTTTTACCAAAGGGGATGATGGCACATTTTTTCACGTTAAGCTTAAGGCCATGGTTTTGACACCAGTCATTGGTCTCACTGAGGCCTTTCTGCATCACTTGGGGAGTTAATAATGGCTCCCAGCTTGCAGTCATCTGCAGACTTGGTCAGCCAGAGTTCCTTTGTGTTGGCCTGGACTTCTGAGAAGTAGATGCCAAACAGGAGAGGACCCAGGACCTATCCCTGTGGGACTCCACTAGTGACTGGTCAGCAGTCTGACTTGGAGTTCATTGCTTTCACACTGTGTGATTTATCTGTGAGCCAGTTTGCAACCCAGCTAGTGATATAGGGGTTGATGCCTAGTTTGGTGAGTTTATCAATAATTCCCGAGTGCAGAATGGTATCAAAGGCCTTGGTCAGATCGAGGTAGGCTGTATGCACTGCCTTACCTTCATCTACAGCCCTGGTGACTGACTCAAAGAAGTCAACCAGGTTGAGCAGGCATGAATTCCCTTTCACAAAGCCATATTGCATGGGGTCTAGACTTTGGAGATTTCCTATATCTTTCTTAATCAGGTTTGTGGAGATGTGCTCCATAACTTTACATATCAGTCTCATCAGGCTAATGGGTCGATAATTCCCAGGGTCTGTAGTCGCTCCCCCTTTATAGAGAGGGATGACTGCAGCGGTGTGTAATTCGGTAGGGACAAAGCCTGAGGTGAGGCTGTGACTGAACAGGGCACACAGATGTGGTGCCAGTCCACTTTGTAATTCACATAGAACACAGCCAGGGATATTATCGGGTCCCATGGAGGCTGTATTCTTGGCCTTGGACAATGCAGCTTTAACTTGTGCTGCTGTAATGCTGGGTGCCTGGCATTCTTTCGGTATTATGATTGGTTCTTTATGGGGAGAGAGACGGGTAAAGTTGGCACTGAATCTGTCAGCCAGTATGTTGGCAATA
>NC_056744.1:673773311-673835811 GCF_019279795.1 Protopterus annectens | reverse complement strand
TTCAACTGGTTTTATTGAAGGAATGTCCATGTGCTACAGGTAAGAGAGGATAATAGTGTGTATGTAATTATCTGAGAGTTAGGTTTAGAATAAGGACTACGTTCATGGATAGATTTCGTGCTGATTGTATTTGTTTTTTGTGTGTAAAAATATGTGAGTGTTTTGGGAGTCATAGTTGGAATTATGACTAACTTAGGGACAGATTTACTGCTGTGTGTTTCTGATGTTGGTTTTGTGTGTGTGTGTGTGTGTGTGTGTGTGTGTGTGTGTGTGTGTGTGTGTGTGTGTGTGTGTGTGTGTGTGTGTGTGTGTGTGTGTGTGTGTGTGTGTCAGAGTGTGTTGTGCAGTGGCAGTTTTAGGGAATGGGATGAGAAATATTAGTCAGGTGAGTGAAGCTCATGTATTGGATGTGTAGACCTGTGTACTAGCAAAGGAGTAAAAAGTGTACATTGCAAAATGTGTCCTATGCCTTTAACTAGTAGAGAAATGATAATAATAATGCTGAAAACCCCTAACTGAAGTAAACTTGTTTTACTATAATTATTTACAATATGTCTACATTGTTCTACTACATGTCTATATATTTTTGTCTTAAACATCATGGTGTGGTCAACGTACCTTACATAATTACTGTTGATCATCAGTACAGCAGTTGATGTTTTATACTGAGAAAGTCCTTGAGTTTTTTACAGAATAATACAACTTGTATATTGTCTGGTCAATGAAAATGCATGTAAGATTATGTCTTGCTGATGCAAAAACACAAAAGACCACATATGAGTTAAATGCAACAGGATTTTGGATTCAATAACAAACATGTCACAACATGGTTACGTAAATAAAGCATGATGTATTATGCACATGTGTTAATTATAATTCATCTAGATGGTAAAGTTGTGCTAAAGCACCAGGCTTCAGGAAATAAATTCTAGGAACAGAAATGTTATTACAGTGGTAAATAGATCATAAAAACAAATCTATAGATACAAAAATATTCTATGAAGGTGTGTAAGTATGACCATGGAATGTTTTGAAAGTCCTTTTTGTATAAAATGCATCTCATGTTTGAATGAAAATTGGAACGCATGAAACCACATGTAGTTTTTGGTGTGCATAGCTCAAATTACCAGAAGATGGAATGGATGGATATAGATTATAATGCAATAGTTATCAATCTCCATTAAATGAACATCAAAATATGTCAGCTGTTTTCATATACACTTGGCACTATTCATCAATAGGATTTATTTATCCTTGCAAGCATTTGCTGTCTCACCTTCTTGAGAAGTTCTTTTTGGTTAGCTTTGAACTTTAAGCCTTAGACATACTTTTATTACTCTTTGAAAAAAAATAAGACCAAATTTCTTTCCTTACTTATGCTTTTTGCTCAGGCCATCATTGTATCAAGGATTGTAAAATAAGCCACAAGATGCATCATAGAGTGTGTGGAACCTTACAACAGGCCCCTGGCTAAGTTAAGCTACTTCCTCAAAAGTAATTATAGTGAAACCTTGGCCATTTGGGTTGTGTTAAAATGGTGGAGGGAAAAGATGAAAAAGTAAGACAAAGTGTGAAAAAACAAGAAAGAAGTATTCATTCTGGATGATGTGGGACTAGGACAGGGAGGAAATGAAGGAGTAACCATAGGGAGGTGCATGGGATACCAGTATGCAATGTGGAGGAGCCCATGGAGTCATTTGTTTAGCGCTCATTTTCACCAAAGGCTAGTCTTGATTTCAGTTGGCCCTCTGAGATGCATATAGTCAATAAAGTGGGTATAGTTAGTGGGCTCTAAGGCAGTCTGTGGATGAATGTAACTGGCTCCATCTGTTGTTTGTTCACAGATAATGATTATTTATGTATCATGCGAGAGGCCCACTGCTTTCCAATGATTCAGTTGCTTCCTCCACCCCCCCCCTTCCCTTCTTTTAAGTCATAGTCTGGTATTTATACCACACTCTCCTCTTAAATGATGCATTAATCCACTGTTGCAGGTGGAAATCTGACCTAATCTCAAACTGTTCATAACAATTAATAGGTTCTGCATAGGTTCATAGGTATATACTAGGCTAACTACCACCAGGGCCTTTATACGCCTAGCCATGCAATTCAGTCCAATTGTGTCCCTATGTATCATGGGCATTTATTAAGAGGTGGTATTTTGCTGAGGAAATTTCTACTAGTTATGTGGGGCTGAGGGTATGTTAGTTTGGGCATTACTGTCTGCCTCTAGCTATCAGATGGGGGCCAGACCAAGAGTGAATTTCTAATTTTCCATCCATTGGGCAAGGTTATACTTAAATATGGTTAGGGATACACTGCGCTTCACAAGGAGGGAGCCTGTTCCAAATCATGGGGATCCTCTGAGACACATATCTGTCTCACCAACATGTCTTATGTCACAAGCAAAGTTTAAATCCTTGGATCTAGTGTTTCTGATGTGATTCATTTTGCAGACGTCCAAAAGTTCCATCAGAGCTGGATCCAAGGATGTCTTGTATGCCAGACATAGATCACCTCTCAGTATCCTGTAGGAGACACAGTATAGAGATAGGGCTTTAAGGTGATCTCTATAGGACAGTGTGTTACTATATTGGATTCTTTTTGGAAAGTAACTTTGTGGGCATTCTACCTGTTGCATACGTCTCATTAGGTACATGCCAAAGAGAGTACTATGATGGGTCTAATAAAGGTCAAATAAAGTGGCGCTATGACTGTCTTAAACCTGGATGTGATTCCCTTACTTAGACATCGGGTGACACAGAATGATTTTCTAACTACCTTGGCCATATGTTAGTCAAAGGTCAGATTACTGTCTGCATGTGTTCCCAGATCCCTGAATACCAGGTCACCTCTTGGGCATGTTTTATTGCTGGAGCAATTAGCCTATTTGGCACTCTTCCCAAAAGGTACTAAAATGTATTTCTTGGTATTGAGTTTTAATCCGTGAATTTGGCACCAGTCATTTGTCTGTGTTAGACCCTCTTGTAAGATGTTTGTATCATGGGTAGAATCTATGTCATTTGCAGACTTGGTTAGCAAAATGCCCTTGACAATAGCCTTTACCTCCAAAAAGTAGATACCAAATAGCAGTGATCCCAGTAGAAAGCCCTAAGGTACCCTGCTGGTGACCAGTCTCTTAGTGCAGGTGGTCTCACCAATCCTGACTTCCTGGGTCCTGTCTGTGAGGCAGCTGCAATCCAGTGCAGTTATATAGGGGTTTCCTGAGTGGAGTATTGTACTGGATGCCTTAGCCAAATCCAGGTAGGCAGTATACACTGTTTTCCCCTCATCCATTGCCTTGGTGACCTTCTCAAAGAAGTCCAACAGGTTTAGTAGGCATGACCTTCCTTTGGCAACGGCAAACTGAGTTGGGTCCACTCCAGTGCCTAAGGGTTGCATATGTCTTTTTTGGTCATTTCCATGATAATTCATTCCATGGTTTTGTATATTAAAGTAGTCAGACTAACAGGTCTGCAGTTAAGTGGTACAAAGCCTGTTTTGAGTCTAGGTTGAAAAATTGACTCAAGTGGTCCTGACAGGTGATGTTTTAAGCTATTTAAGGAGTATAGCAGGATAGCATCAAGGCCAGCAGAACCTGTGTTTTTGGCTTTAGCAAGTGCCAGGAGGACCTGTTCTCTGCTAATAGTGGGGGTGGGGGGGGGGTTCTACTATGTATTTTATGTAGTTAGTTTCTGTTCCTCCTTTCTCACTTTCCACTTAAAAAAAATTCTAAGCTTGTTTCCTGCCTTTCCTGCAGGAAGTCTAGTCCAGATACAGATTTGCTGTGTCCAGGACTGTTTGTGGGCTTCTGAGCCCCCAAGCCTTTCTGTGTTAGGGGAAAACCTTCTAGCTTAATTTTGTTTCTTAGAACTAGTCAGTTTTTTAGTTTCAGCACTCAAGTCTGTTTTTTTGAGCTCAGCTGTTGTTCAGAACTTGTTGTAAGCACTAAATAAGCTACAAAGTACTACAGCACTCAACTTTCCTCACTTGTCTAGAGGAAAACAGGTTCTAGTACTTAATAAATAAGCACATATCCAGGCATGTCAAAGGGTCAGCTCCCACTGTTTTCTCCTGTCTACCTGATGAATCTGGACATCTTGGGGCAATGCAGCAATTGCCTCGTGTACACAGACAACCCTCTCCTCCTACCACCCAACACTACAACCTGTGAGAGACACACATATATAGCCAAACTGGAAGCAAAGCTCTCTTCACCCAAGACTGGACTAGACAGTCAAGAGGAGAAGGTAAACACTTGTACCACACCACACTCATCACATAGTCCCTCAAACCCTACACACACATAGAAACACAAAACACACACCTACATTAGCGGAGGCTCTCAGTAAAAATCTGCACAAGCAACAGAGACCTCCAAAGCAGAAACACAAGCAGCCACCACCCCCCAACACAACCCAAATGACACATAGCCCACAAACTCAGTGTGGCACTCAACCACAGCCCATAAGGCATAACAACATACCCAACACTCTAGTTATAGGTGACTCTATAGTCAGGCACACTGATGTTCCACTCACCAGGCTAAACAAGAAGAAATTTACTGTCAGCTGCCTGTCAGGGGCAAGGATCTGCCACATAACGCATGCACTCAAGTCACTCCACAACAAGTACAAATATGACACTGTCATTGTCCATGTTGGTGTGAATGACCTAAGATGTACCTCCCTAAACTACATGAAAAGGGACATGGAGGAGCTGTCCGAACTTGTAGCCCAGGCAGGTATGACCCTATCCCTGAGTAGCATCCTGCCATCACCCAGAATGACACCACGGTACAAGGACAAAATGACTGACTTCAACAATTAAATCCAGTAACTAGAATGTACACAAAACCAGGAAGTAACCAAACCAGTAGCCAGGAAGCAGAACAGCCAGCAGTTAGTCAGTAAAAACGAAATCCTTTAATCCAGTTGGACAGGTCTCAAAACACACAAGCGCTTTCGCTCAGAAAAATTCTGAGCTTTCTCAAGTGACACCATCTTGTTACAACAGGTGCCTTATATAACTTAGTAATCATTCTATTAATTTAAAAAATGCTGTTAATCAGCGCTTTAAAGGAGCTATTCCTTTTGTTACATACATCCCACCCCCCAAAACCATTAAAACCAGAAAAAGTACTTTAAAAATACAAAATAAATATTCGTAAATATACATTGCATTGATTTGTTAATTACACAAAAACACTATATTTCAGCCCTGAATTAAAATAAAAACCAACCAACTGAAACTTCCTAGGTGGTTAAAATATGCAGTATGCCTTACTCTAAAAGACAATAGAGAAACATACATTGAATATTGCCTTTTTCAATATGAATAGTACTGTATAAAATTATTCCATTAAAAACCGTAATTTGCCTGCTAGTTGTCATATTCCACCAACCTTATTAATAGATCTCTTAACATAAAAAGGTTCTTACTAGAGAACAAAAGGAACTAGTGTGTTGTAAACCATTCCTAGGTCCAGTGCCCCTTAGGTACCATTATACACAAAAAAACATATGGATATCATTATTGTTTAACCACATGCAGTCTTAGAGGTTCCATTTCAGATGTTAAATACAGCACTCTACAACCTTGCCCTCCTTAATTTCAGCACTGGTTTGATACTGATAGTGCCGTTAAGCCCAGGAGGTCTCCCTGCGTCTAGTTTTAACTGCCAAAGGAGCTCACGATATTCAAGGGTCGATTCCCAATCACCACCCCTGGCATCGGGCTCTACCTGCTCAAGGACCATAAATTTCAAATTGATGTTAGAATAGCTAAGGGAGTGCTTGAAAAAAACATTGGTTTCCTTCTTTTTAGTAATATCGTAAAAATGTTCATAAATCCGTTTACGGAACTCCCTTTCCGTCTTCCCTAAGTAAAAACTTTTGCATGTAGTGCAAAAACCTAGGCACACCACCCCTTTAGTACCACATGTAAAATAACCTGTTGGATGGATTTTGAACCTTCTGGATGGAATAACCAAAAATTTTTCATCCAGAATGGCATGGCATTGGCTACATGCTCCACATCTGTGAGTGCCCACCCTTGTTGAGTTAACCTTCTTCTTAGTGTTTTGCTTTTTTTCAAACATTTCTTTGAAGTTTACGCCCCTTCTCCTTACAAAAGTGGGATTAGCGGGCAGTAAACCTCTAAATTCCTCAAAAAGGGCAAGAACAGGCCAGTATTTTCTTACCGTTTCTTCCATTTCCCTTGAATGCAAAGAGTAGGTGTAAACAAAACTGTTTCTAAAGTTGTCAGGTGTAGCAGGTACTAAGCTGGATGGTATAACTATCCCTTTACCCAAAATGGGTATATAGGCAGTGCCTCTTTTGGAGTCAACCTCTTCTGCCAAGCTCCTGAAAAGATCTAAGGGGTAACCTCTTTCGAGGAATAAGGTTTCCAAAACTTTAACTTCTGCTGTGTAGTCATCATGCCCACTACAAATCCTGCTAGCTCTTATGAGTTGCCCCTTTATAATACCCTTTTTTTGAAAAAAAGGGTGTGCGCTCTCATAGTGCAGTATTGAATTAGAAAAAGTGGGCTTGCGATACAGTTTTGACTGAAAGGTGCTATTAGAATAGTCCTTATATACAGTAACATCTAAGTAATGTAACTTATCTAAATCAATAGAGTATGTGAATTGGAGAAAGTCAGTAGTCGTGTTAATATGACTAAAAAACCTTTTTAGTTCCTCTTCAGTTCCACCCCAAAGAATGCAAATGTCATCAAGGTATCATCTGTAGAAGAGTAAATGATGCTCCCAAGGGGGAACCAGCACAAACTTGTGCTCCCATACGTGAAGTACCATGTTGGCATAGAATGTGGCACAGGATGCCCCCATTGCTACTCCTCTACTTTGCTTGAAGAGCTCCCCATTAAAGAAAATAAAATTGTTCCGCAGAACAATTTCCATGAACTCAACCGTCAAATTGGTTAGTTTGTTGTTCATGTTCGTTTCCTTGTTGAGAAACTCACTGAGCCATTCCAAGCCTTCCATGTGGGGTATGCTGGGAAAAAAGATCCTTGATGTCGATGGTTACCAAGAGTAGTTCGGGGGAGAAACTGGTGGTGGGGAAATCACGCAGAAAATGCCAAGAGTCTTTACACACATGGGTGAGCATTGGAGTGAATCTTTTGGTTAGGCAATCAATAAACTTCCCTATGGGCTCGGTAATCCCTCCTGCTCCTGCTACTATCGGTCTAAATGTTAATGGGTTTGTCCCCTTGTGAGTTTTTGGCTTAACGGCACTATCAGTATCAAACCAGTGCTGAAATTAAGGAGGGCAAGGTTGTAGAGTGCTGTATTTAACATCTGAAATGGAACCTCTAAGACTGCATGTGGTTAAACAATAATGATATCCATATGTTTTTTGTGTAGTAGTGGTACCTAAGGGGCACTGGACCTAGGAATGGTTTACAACACACTAGTTCCTTTTGTTCTCTAGTAAAAACCTTTTTATGTTAAGAGATCTATTAATAAGGTTGGTGGAATATGACAACTAGCAGGCAAATTACGGTTTTTAATGGAATAATTTTATACAGTACTATTCATATTGAAAAAGGCAATATTCAATGTATGTTTCTCTATTGTCTTTTAGAGTAAGGCATACTGCATATTTTAACCACCTAGGAAGTTTCAATTGGTTGGTTTTTATTTTAATTCAGGGCTGAAATATAGTGTTTTTGTGTAATTAACAAATCAATGCAATGTATATTTACGAATATTTATTTTGTATTTTTAAAGTACTTTTTCTGGTTTTAATGGTTTTGGGGGGTGGGATGTATGTAACAAAAGGAATAGCTCCTTTAAAGCGCTGATTAACAGCATTTTTTAAATTAATAGAATGATTACTAAGTTATATAAGGCACCTGTTGTAACAAGATGGTGTCACTTGAGAAAGCTCAGAATTTTTCTGAGCGAAAGAGCTTGTGTGTTTTGAGACCTGTTCAACTGGATTAAAGGATTTCATTTTTACTGACTAACTGCTGGCTGTTCTGCTTCCTGGCTATTGGTTTGGTTACTTCCTGGTTTTGTGTACATTCTAGTCACTGGATTTCTTCGTTGTTTTGTCTGCCATGACCACGGAAGTGGAAGCTTTCAATCCCGCGGATACACCGGAGATCTTACAAGGAGCTAACAATGAAGCTCCTGTAACCCGCGCAGAATTTAACAAGGTTTTGGCCACTTTAAAAGAATTAACCTCCTTACTAAAATTCAACAACACAGTTTCACCGACATTAGCGTGTAATCAGCAGCACGCAGCTGGTATTAGAGAAAAAACAGTTTCTGGGCTAACAGCAACGGAAGTTTGTAATGGTTTGCCACTACCTGCCTTTGACATGGCAGGAGCAAGGGTGAGACGACTCAACAATGGGGAACGCTATGAACGTAGTGAAATGAACGAGCGAACTGTAAATCCAAAGAATAATAGGACTGATCACAGAACAAAGGATTTTAACTTTTACAGATGGGCTGGGCAACAGTTTGGTTTTTCTAAAGGTACTGTGAACTTTCGAAATGTCTCTGTTTTTGAGCAAGATTTTGAAGAGTTTAAAGATAAACTTTATTTACTAAAAAGCAACCAACTTGAAACTGACTATCTTAGGGAATGCACTAGGGTCAAACGCATCCCTAAAGGGCTGCATTTTTATAAATTTCCCAATAATGTGCAACCAGGTTCTATTTATTATCAAAAGTTATGTGATATTTTTGACAAGGCAGGTGTGGAGATGCTGAACTTGATGATTTCAGAATATGAATTAAAGGCATGTTCACTGCTGGAAGATTTAGAAGTTTTAAACAACAAATTAACAACTGACGTAGATTATATGGCTTTCAAACCTGAATATGACCAAATGTTTGATAAGGTGGATGTGTTTTGCGATAAGGTTTTGAACAGGAAATTAAGAAAGTTAGAAAGGGACTTGGTGGAGTATAGGGAAGGGGTGGCTTACCCCTCCCCCAACCGCTACACCAAGGGAGTTTCTAGCAGGGTTTCCACTGAAGTACAAAATCAGGAGGTAGATGCTCATGAGGAAATGGAGGAACCACCTCGGAGAAGTGAAAGGCTTGCTGAAAAGGGTAGAAGGGGTAATAATCAGGATTTACAGCAGAACCCCGGGAGGACCAGGGTTTGGGGACACAAGCAAGCACCCAGGACATGGACCCGCAGGCAATGAATGAAGGAAGTTTTCTTGATGTATTAGAAACCACTAGAGATATTGAACCCACTGTTGATTACTACGTTACTCCTAATGATAACATTATGGGAGATTCTAGTGGGAATTGTATTATACTAAAAAAGAACAACTTTACAATTTACAACTACACAGATTTAGAATTAGAGGACTGGGTATTTGATGTTTTTACTCGTGGTTTGCACTTTGTTCCTTCTAAACCAATGAATCTACTACAGTCTTTGGTTGAACTAAAACTTTTCACTAGGGGGTTAAATTTAACACACTTGTTCAAAGGACAACTGACGCAAACAGGTTTAACCCGTAAAAGTGTAGTTAACCCCCCCATTACACCCACTAATTCTACTCTTTGAGGATTTGGTGGAAAAAGACATTAGGAGGATATCCCCTGGTAAAAAATCCCTACCCCCGAGTAATTTATCTACTAAAGAGATTAGTTTCATTAACCAACTTAAGGAGGAGAACGTCAGGATAATGAAACCAGATAAGGGTGGAGGGGTTGTGCTCATGTTCACTGCAGATTATGAAGCTTATATTCATAATATGCTTCAAAATGATGAGCAATACTCTACGGTTTCACGTAACGAGGTTAATATTGCTCTAGCACAAATTAATTACCATCTTAAAGATCTTTTGTTGCAAAGTGCCATCAATGAAAAGCTTTACAATTATTTGCATGCAGAAAAAACAAGGATACCGGTTTGTTTGGGATCCCAAAAACTCACAAGGGGACAAACCCATTAACATTTAGACCAATAGTAGCAGGAGCAGGAGGGATTACGAGCCCATAGGGAAGTTTATTGATTGCCTAACCAAAGGATTCACCCCCCCTGCTCACCCATGTGTGTAAAGACTCTTGGCATTTTCTGCGTGATTTCCCCACCACCAGTTTCTCCCCCGAACTACTCTTGGTAACCATCGACATCAAGGATCTTTTTTCCAGCATACCCCACATGGAAGGCTTGGAATGGCTCAGTGAGTTTCTCAACAAGGAAACGAACATGAACAACAAACTAACCAATTTGACGGTTGAGTTCATGGAAATTGTTCTGCGGAACAATTTTATTTTCTTTAATGGGGAGCTCTTCAAGCAAAGTAGAGGAGTAGCAATGGGGGCATCCTGTGCCACATTCTATGCCAACATACTTTACGTATGGGAGCACAAGTTTGTGCTGGTTCCCCCTTGGGAGCATCATTTACTCTTCTACAGACGATACCTTGATGACATTTGCATTCTTTGGGGTGGAACTGAAGAGGAACTAAAAAGGTTTTTTAGTCATATTAACACGACTACTGACTTTCTCCAATTCACATACTCTATTGATTTAGATAAGTTACATTACTTAGATGTTACTGTATATAAGGACTATTCTAATAGCACCTTTCAGTTAAAACTGTATCGCAAGCCCACTTTTTCTAATTCAATACTGCACTATGAGAGCGCACACCCTTTTTTTTCAAAAAAAGGGTATTATAAAGGGGCAACTCATAAGAGCCAGCAGGATTTGTAGTGGGCATGATGACTACACAGCAGAAGTTAAAGTTTTGGAAACCTTATTCCTCGAAAGAGGTTACCCCTTAGATCTTTTCAGGAGCTTGGCAGAAGAGGTTGACTCCAAAAGAGGCACTGCCTATATACCCATTTTGGGTAAAGGGATAGTTATACCATCCAGCTTAGTACCTGCTACACCTGACAACTTTAGAAACAGTTTTGTTTACACCTACTCTTTGCATTCAAGGGAAATGGAAGAAACGGTAAGAAAATACTGGCCTGTTCTTGCCCTTTTTGAGGAATTTAGAGGTTTACTGCCCGCTAAACCCACTTTTGTAAGGAGAAGGGACGTAAACTTCAAAGAAATGTTTGAAAAAAAGCAAAACACTAAGAGGAAGGTTAACTCAACAAGGGTGGGCACTCACAGATGTGGAGCATGTAGCCAATGCCATGCCATTCTGGATGAAAAATTTTTGGTTATTCCATCCAGAAGGTTCAAAATCCATCCAACAGGTTATTTTACATGTGGTATTAAAGGGGTGGTGTGCCTAGGTTTTTGCACTACATGCAAAAGTTTTTACGTAGGGAAGACGGAAAGGGAGCTCTGTAAACGGATTTATGAACATTTTTACGATATTACTAAAAAGAAGGAAACCAATGCTTTTTTCAAGCACTCCCTTAGCTGTTCTAACAACAATTTGAAATTTATGGTCCTTGAGCAGGTAGAGCCCGATGCCAGGGGTGGTGATTGGGAATCGACCCTTGAATATCGTGAGCTCCTTTGGCAGTTAAAACTAGACGCAGGGAGACCTCCTTGGCTTAACGGCACTATCAGTATCAAACCAGTGCTGAAATTAAGGAGGGCAAGGTTGTAGAGTGCTGTATTTAACATCTGAAATGGAACCTCTAAGACTGCATGTGGTTAAACAATAATGATATCCATATGTTTTTTTGTGTAGTAGTGGTACCTAAGGGGCACTAGACCTAGGAATGGTTTACAACACACTAGTTCCTTTTGTTCTCTAGTAAGAACCTTTTTATGTTAAGAGATCTATTAATAAGGTTGGTGGAATATGACAACTAGCAGGCAAATTACAGTTTTTAATGGAATAATTTTATACAGTACTATTCATATTGAAAAAGGCAATATTCAATGTATGTTTCTCTATTGTCTTTTAGAGTAAGGCATACTGCATATTTTAACCACCAAGGAAGTTTCAATTGGTTAGTTTTTATTTTAATTCAGGGCTGAAATATAGTGTTTTTGTGTAATTAACAAATCGATGCAATGTATATTTACGAATATTTATTTTGTATTTTTAAAGTACTTTTTCTGGTTTTAATGGTTTTGGGGGGTGGGATGTATGTAACAAAAGGAATAGCTCCTTTAAAGCTCTGATTAACAGCATTTTTTAAATTAATAGAATGATTACTAAGTTATATAAGGCACCTGTTGTAACAAGATGGTGTCACTTGAGAAAGTTCAGAATTTTTCTGAGCGAAAGCGCTTGTGTGTTTTGAGACCTGTCCAACTGGATTAAAGGATTTCGTTTTACTGACTAACTGCTGGCTGTTCTGCTTCCTGGCTACTGGTTTGGTTACTTCCTGACTTCAACAATTAGCTAAGCTTTTGGTGTCATTCTAACGGGATCCAGTATCTGTCTGCCTGGGATGACATGATCGACAAACCACAATGCTTTGCCAAAGATGTCCTGCACCTGTCGCCCCTGGGATTCCAGATACTGGCTAAGGCTCTACCCACCCCTATAGTGCCTTTCTTAGGCAAGGTATAAATGACAAATTCACCACCGTAACAGGTAAAAGCTGAGTGTATTGCTACTCAATACTAGAAGTCTAAACCTCAAAATGCACTCACTCGGGGCACTCCTTAAAATGGAGAACAGCGACATCTGTGCAGTGACAGACACCTGGCTCAAGGCTCCAGGGAGTACCCCTGCATTACCAGGCTATAAATCATACCACACCTTTCGGCCCCCTAACCTGGACCGAAACACTGAAGGCAGAGGCATGTCCATATTCATTAAGGATATCCACACCTCCAGACTAGTTACTCAGCATAATGCATCCGAGATTATCCAAGTGCAACTAACTCTGGGCAAGACCGCAATCCAAATTCTAGCTTGGTACAGATCCCCCACCATGCACCAGGATTCACACTCCTCATTTCTTTATACACTGGAAAATATTAGGGTACAACCTAACACCCTAATAATGGGCGATTTCAACTACCCCACCATTAAATGGGAAAACTACTCATGTACCAACTCTTGTGCTCAACGTTTTCTGGAATTCATAAATTCCAATGCCTTGGATCAGATTATCCACACCCCCACCAGGGGTAGCAATATCCTAGACCTGGTCATTGCCAACATGGGCAACCGGTGCTCCACACCACAGGTCAGTTCCTCATTGGTCAGATCCGACCACAAGCTAATCACCCTAGACATCCACATCCCTCCCCCACCCCCCATTACAGAAACCACCATAAAAATTTCTCCAAAGCCAACTTCACGCTTCTTAAGACAGAAGTGGCAAACTTCATGACACCCATGTTGATGGACAATAGAGGTATGACTGCTGAATCCTACACAAATGCACTTTATAAGCACTTACACGAGTGCATGGATCATGCAATCCCTAATACAACCAAGATGCTATCCTCCAAAAAAAGGAAGCCAATCTGGTGGTCCTCTGCCATAAACAAACTCTACAACAGAAGAAAGAAACTGTTGCAAAAAAGAGTAAAATCCCATGATTGGAATAACTCCCTGGTCAGCCTTAGTAAGAAGCTAAGATCCCTCATAAAATCCTCCAAAGCTAGTTACGAAAACAAGATCGTCACTGACTCTAAAGACAACCACAAAGCATTCTATAGCTATGTCAAGAATCTCAATGGCAACACTCAGATCTGCTCTGAGTTACACCATAATGACACTAAATATACAGAACCAACTGATATTGCCAACATCCTGGCAGATAGGTTCAGTGCTAACTTTACCCCCCTCTCATCCCCTAAAGGGCACATCTCTTTACCGGAAGAATGCAAAGTTCCTGTAATCCCGGCTGCACAGGTAAAAAACACACTCTCAAAAGCCAAGAACACAGCATCCATGGGACCTGACAACATCCCAGGCTGTATTTTGAAATACATGAACTACAGAACGAACTGACACCCCACCTAAGTACCATGTTCAATCACAGCCTCACCTCAGGCTATGTGCCCATTGAATGGTGCACAGCGACGGTTATCCCACTCCACAAAGGGGGAGCCACCATGGACCCCGGAAACTACCGCCCCATTAGCTTGATGAGCCTGGTCTGCAAGGCTATGGAATGTATCATCATGGAACTTACAAACAATGACATTGGTAATCTCCAAACTCTGGACACCACCCAGTTCGAGTTTGTAAAAGGCAGATCATGTCTCCTAAATCTGATAGACTTATTTGAAGTGGTCACCAAAGCTGTAGATGAGGGTAAGGTGGTTCACACAGCCTATCTAGATCTCACAAAGGCTTTTGGCGCCATCCCCCACTCTGGAATTATAGATAAACTCACTAAACTAGGTATACATCCCTAAGTCACAAGATGGGTTGCCAACTGGCTTGCTGACAGAACCCACGCTGTGAAAGTAGCAGACTCCAAATCCAACTTCAGACCAGTGACAAGTGGAGTACCACAGGATTCAGTCCTGGGTCCTCTCCTGTTTGGTATCTACTTCTCTGAAGTACAGGTTAACAGAGAAGGTCTTTGGCTAACGAAGTTTGCAGATGACTGCAAACTAGGAGCCATAATCAAAACTCCAAAATATGTGGACATCCTGCAAAAGGCCCTTGCTGAGACAGATGCCTGGTGTCAAAGCCATGGCCTCAAGATCAATGTCAAAAAGTGCATTGTCATCCCTTTTGGTAAAAACTCTGTACACATGAACTACCATATAGGCGGTAGTCTACTTAACATCGAAAGTGTGATAAGAGACCTTGGGACACAGGTGGACAGAAGTCTCTCCTTTGATAATCACATCACCACAGTAGTCAGGAAATCCTTCTATGTGGCACACCTCATCACAAAAGGTTTCTCATCCAGGAAAAAAGCGGTCATTGTTCCCCTCTACTCGTCACTCATTAGACCCATTATAGAGTACAACGCCCCTTTTGGTATGTACCTCACAAGATATCTACAACAACTGGAAAGGCCACAGAAATACCTCACAAAGAGGATTACCAGCCTCAAACAGATGCCCTATGCAAAGTGTCTCAAAAAACTTCAGCTTTACTCCGTCACATATTGCCTATTCAGAGGCGATCTCTGCCAAACATACAAAGCTATGTCAAACCCAGAGCTTTTGGACATGCTCCATTTAAAGAAATCCCAATCCCTCTGAGCTACATGCTCTGGGGACCTAAACCTTGTCACCACAATAAATAGAACATGCTGGAGGGATAGATTCCTGTCCCAGAGACTTCCCATACTCTGGAACACACTACCTATCTATATCAAACAAAGCTACTCATTAGCATTCTTCAAGAAAAATCTTGATGACTGGATGGGAGATAGGAAATTCACCCAGGGGATCACTTCTGTGGCTCTGCTTGACAGTGGCACAGGAAAATAATTTTCTTGAATGGTGAAAGCCAGGGTACATTTTGGCTAGTCTTATATAGGCCCTAGGGCTAATAGACTAGTACCTACCTATGAACCTATGAACCCATGGAGGGAGGCAGTGGGAAGTGGACGGTGATGTTTGAGCTGAATTTCTCAGCCAGCAAACTTGCTATGTTGCTTGAAGGTGTCACCACTGATGACCAATTTGACACACTGATATGTGCTGAGTTTGATGTTTTGGACATAGATGTAGAAGGCCTTGTGGTTGACTTTAGCCTGTGAGGCTATTTTAACCTTGTAACTGGCCTTGTTGGACTTAATTATTCCTCTTAACTTCCTGCTTATTTTAATTAGATCTTCACTTGCTCAACGAGATTGTGCTCTTGTCATTATGGGAGCTGCTGTTCTTGATTTTAGTCATGACTTTTTCCTTTTATTATACACCCTATTAACATTAGGATTCCAACAGTGTGGTTTGTTTTAGAATTTGTTTTGCTATTACTTCTGGTAGGTACAGCAGCCTCTATACAGCCATTTACATAGTTGTACAGGGTCTCTGTTAACAATTTCATAGAGGTTGCTTAGGGTTTGGAGGGAACTGAATTTTAACATACTCTCACTTAATAAGAAGTCGTTTGCTTTGAAATAGTTCCTAACTCTTACAGGTTTGCTGGGTTTACTGAGCTGATGTTTTACTTTGAGGGAGACAGCTTTGTAGTCTGACCTCACCAGTGAGGACGTGACACTTGAGGAGGTGCAACACTCTCCCATATTGGAGAGTACAAGGTCAAGAATATCTGAACCTCTGGTGGGTATACACACTATCTGGTTAAGGGTATTTGTTGTAGTACCTGCAAGTATGATGCAGTGTATTATTTCTGCTTTATAGAGCACTAGTTAATGTCTTCCATGAATAGGGTATTAAGTTTAATGGTATATGTCACCAGTAAGTCCAAGTATGTGCATGGGATTCTAGGGACATACAGGGTGATCTATAGTTTGCTGGGACATGGTATGGGACTTTGTGGTGATTTGCATATAGATAAACTCCAGGGCATTGTCATGTTTAACCAACAAAGAATTATGCTTGTTGTTAATATAGATTAAAACTTCTCCGCCTTTTCTCCTTGTCTGTGCAGTTGATGGTTTAAACATGTGAAAGGCACAGAAGCCTTGCATTGCCAGAGTATTTCTGCAGCTTTAAACCATGTCACAGAAATGACACAGATGTCTACATACTCCAGCGAGAGGAGATATTGCAGGAGTCCTTGTTCAGGCTCCTGGCTTCCAGCAGTAGCACGTTTCGGTTTCTTTTAGTTTTATTTGCTGTGTCAGAAGGTTTGTCAATTTGGA
This sequence comes from Protopterus annectens, assembly GCF_019279795.1. Lineage (NCBI taxonomy): Eukaryota > Metazoa > Chordata > Ceratodontiformes > Protopteridae > Protopterus > Protopterus annectens. The sequence goes on along the minus strand of NC_056744.1, from coordinate 673,819,133 downwards.
ATTGCCTCAAAAAGTTTCTAAGGCAGTGGATGTACTTATGTGCAGCAATACATATGCTGTAATAAATGTTATGCCTTGAATATTAGTCATCTGTTTTCCTATAAAATTCAGCTTGTGAAGTAAAGGGCATATTAGTTCCTTTTACACTGGGCCTAATCAGACAGAGCACAAAAAAGGAAAAGGATCTATAAATCTAAAAGATTCTCAACTCCTTAACTTCATAGTTAGCAACGTATCCTGTGCAAGCTGCAGTTCTAGAACCATCTAGAAGATTATACAATGTAAGCAGTGATATACACAAAAGAATACAAAGGATAATTAATACTGTTAACTCAGAGAATTGTCTTCAGACACCGTATCTCCTTTCTTGGCTCAGTACAATATCTAAATAAATTATTGTCCAAATTTGTCTCAGAAAATTAAGTATTTAAGCAATAACCCACACCTGGGTGTGGGTAATGCTGGATTTAACCATGGTTGGTGCGGTTTGGTCACGAGAGCAAAGCCCTCATGACCAAACAAAGACAACCATGGGTCAATCCAGCATTACCCACACCCAGAAGTGGGATATTGCTATTATAAAATAACAATATTTAAGAAAAAAAATACTTAATTTTCTTAAATAATGTCCTTGTATAATGGTGCTGTGCTGTTCTGCTGCTGGACAGCTCCGCTTTGCCATTGCTGATGTACTGCACATGCGTTTGGAACTTGCGTTCCCACACATACACAGTACATTAGTGCTCGGGAAGTAAGCAACAGAGAAAAGAAGATGTCCGTTGCTACGCTTTTTTTTTTTTTTTTTTTTTTTTTTTTAAACCCTTAAAATTGAAGAATATATCAACGAAAAAAAGTCAGGATGACCGGACCTTTTTCCGTTGTATATTCTCACCATGCATGCTAGTTGGGCTGGCCAATCAGCATACTCGTTTTACGATGTTACCAGCCAGTCATTGTATAACGTAACATAAACAAGAAAGTATAATAAGTTATTATATTAAAAGGAAGGTAGAATTCATTATAGGAACCATCGGTTTTTCAAAATCATTTAGCAAAACAGTGCATAAAATGATCTATTTAAGAAAATCATTTACCTAATCACTTCTCTTATAAATCGCTAATGTTTATTTTTATCAGGAAGAGATAAACTTTTCAAGAGTCATCCCACTGAATTAATTTTTAAAACATCAAATGTTTTTGGATGTGGCCAGCCCCCCCCCCACTCCCCAAATGTAAACATACAAAAATCTCCCAAACTAAGGAATCACAGCCAATGGGAAATTACAAACCACACCAACAGGGATTTCTTATAAAAAACAGTGAACGGCCAGCTCACAGTTATGGAGTTGAATTCAACAGGTCTAGTCCTTTTGGAGTTTGAACTTGTGAAAGTGTAGAGAAGCCATATAATGAAATTAAACTTAATGAAAACTGTATCACATAACTTACTTTAAACTGCTTTAGCATAAGCCTTACCTTTTTTGAATATTCAGAAAGGTTCCTCATTAACATCCTCTGTGAAGTAAAATCCATGCCATATTCTATTCCAGCTGGTGAGTCAGCAGCAGAAATTCCAATTGTGAATCCAAACATATCAGAATGATCATTCCTTTGATTCCTCATCAGATCATACACATTATCATAATATTCCGTGGAGAATCCAGAGTCAGAACGTGCCTATATAAAATTATAAGTTTCATAATTTTAAATTTTTGACATTAGGTATGGTAACTTTAAATTATATATGATATTAGTCATATTGTTGCACAGAGGATTTCACCTTTACCTTTGAATGCATGCAATAAATGTTAGAAAAATTATTAAACCTCATTATAAGCTATAATACCTCCCAGGAATGGGTGTTATGCTAAGATATAGTCATGACTGATCATGTCTGAACTCAAGGATAAAGTCTGAGATTTCAAATGCTGAGGCCAAGCTGGAGAAAAAAAACCTGGAAAGTATTATAGCTATTATCCAAACCTAAAATCCCCTACACATCAGAAAAAAAACACCAGAAAATTAACCACAGCATGGAAAATGAGACATAAAACAACAAATGTTAGTATCAACAGTCACAATCAAAGTAAATGTCATACCATTGCAAATAATGTTGCTTATCAAGATGAAAAACACAATGGTATAATCAGAAACTATTAGCCCATGACATTACAAGATACAGCACAATCAGTGGTGTCGCATATGGAGGGGGATATGCAAAAGTGCAAGCAGCATGACTGCTCTACAGGATAAAACACACAGGATGCATGCTATGCAAATCGCTGCATAATGGCATTGAAATGAGTACCACCATGCTAACGAGACTGCTTGTGTAGGCAAGTGAAATCAAATATAGTGAAACCATTCAGAGAAAAATGGCTGTAGGGTAAAGAGTTATAGGGCTTGTCTATTCTGAATGCTAGGGTTTTCTAGTGTGGAAGGACCACATATCTGTTATGATGCTAAGAAAAGCAAAAGTATTAGTTGAGCAACATGTGTCAGTTGTCCCCTTTGGAGCCAGTGCTCACAGTATTAATTACTGTCACCCTCATAGTTGCAGATGGGTCTGCCAGAGGATGGCATTCTGTCACCTCTATGACCTTGATATTGTTGACCACTACTGTGTGGACAGAAACACCATATGCAAGGTAGTAAACATGTGTTATCCATTCATAGAATCAAGTTGGCTGTGCAGTCTGCCGATCTCAATGGACAGAAAGGTTTGTGTAGTATTAGTCTTGCTACAGAGACCTTTCAGCATCTGATAGGAGGACAATTAAAAATTTTGCAGGCATCTGCATTGTAGATCCTATGCCAGTTTCTTAATATAGTGATGCAGTATATGGAGGAGGATATATGGCTTCTAGGCACAAAAGTTGAAAGGGTCAACAATATACAAGCATTCCACAACACAGCCCATTTCCCTAATGTTCTGGGGGCCACTAATTGTACCTATACTGCCATCAAGACCTGAGCTTCACCCTGTGGTGTCTGGTATGTCAACCAGAAGTGCTTGATTTTAATCATCTGCCAGGTGGTATATAATGCACAAGGTATTATATACATTGTGCCTTTAAATTCCTAGACATGACCATAATTTTGGACATGGCTAAGTATGAAGGCTGCCGTAGCTAGGACAGACAATGATGCATCCTTCTGAACAGTATATATCATATGTGTAAGTCTGGCCTATAGCCATTCACAATGTATCTGAAGTTGTGCATGGCATTGAAAGGCATTTGGAGTTTCCTTATGGATGTATCAGGGGATGCTATTTGGATATCCAATGCCCTCAGCAGACTTTGCTCTTGGTTTGCATACATTGTATCATTCTGCATGTGGTGCATTTGCTACAATTGTTTCAAATCCTGAAGCAGACCAAGCAGTAGGCTCACTCTCTCTGCTATGGTGTGCATAACTGATGTCTGTGCCCGGATCACTGACCTGCACACCAGCTGGTTAATGTTAAGTTTGGTGCCCTAACCCAGATCAGGCTGTGACCCAGAATATTAGTGCTATGCTGTTGCTAATGCACATCTAAGTAGCACTGAGCCACAGTGCACTGCAACATCTTTGACATTAAGCATACACATATTGTAAACTTTCTGAATACCACCTTGCATTTAAAATACTGGTTAAACGTATGCTTAAAATAAATGTTTTAAACATACAGCTCAGACAAATTAATTGCTTGATAATACAATACACTGCTTTGAAGTTTTACAGATGCATGAATCTTCCTGAAGGAAATGGGCATTTTAAATCAAAAGTTTTATGTATTGTGGTTTAAGTAAAGCTGGAGACAAAATTCTTTACTGCTACAAAATGTTAGCCAATACCAGATATGCTAATATTTTGTTGGCTGTTTCAGTTTTGTCATTCAAGTAACTATAGCAGGATGTGTTCATCTAGGATACAATAAAATATGCCAAGTGGAAATTCTAGTTGATATGTTTTTGATTTTATACCATTTTTTATCTCAAACTACATAATGCAATAAAGCATTTACATTTTATAGACTCCTAATAAGCCATCATTCAAGAGTTATAAAGAAACACACCAAAATAATTTTGGAAGCTGGTGAGTAGATAAGAGTTTACATTTGGAGTTAAAGGAGTGTGAATATTTAAGCAAACCCAGATTGCATGTTTACATATTGGCTGAGCTCTCATTCTCATATACAAAGTGCAGTCATTCTCAGCATAGCACCTGGAAGACTACATTCTTTTTTTTAAAGCTTTATTGAAAACATTATTGTAATGAACAAATATTTTGAAAAAGATAAAACAACATTTTTGGAGTACGATATTTAAAAATAGAAAACATTAATATAATAATTATAATAGCAAAGAACTATATACAATGATGTTCACTTTGTATCAAACAACAGAATCAGTTAAATTAATATTTTTGTAGAAAAAAGATAAGGGAAAGATAGAGGAGATAAAAAAAGAAGAAGAAAAGGAAGATTACTGCATTATCATTAATCTAGTTCTTTAACTAATAGTTCATGTATGCTTTTCCATTGGTAATATAAATTTGTATTCCTCGTAGATTTGGATTTAATAGTCAACATTTCTAACTTAGATATTTCCAAGAGAAGACCTTTAAATTCTTTAAGTGAAGGAATAGATGAAGACTTCCAGTTTTTTGTAATTATTTTCCTGGCAATGGACCATATAGACCAGAGCAAAGAATATTTGCTTTTCTTTATACGGTCTGGAACTGATGTGTTGAATAATACAAGTGATTTGGTGAGGAAAAAAAATTCTCTAAATATTGCCTGTAAAAAAATATTAACTTCTTCCCAAAATTTCTTTAATAATAATTATAAAATATATGATTCCAATCAGTGTTTATTTCTGTTACATCTCCAGCAAACAATATCTTCTTTAGTTATCTTACTCATTTTTTGTGGAGTAATAAAGGATTTCTGTAAAAATCTCCATGTGAAGATTCTTCATTTAAGAGAAGAAGTAGTTTTGCTGGCTGACTGAAGGAAATTAAATTTGTTTTTCCCTGAAGGAATAAAATTATTGATTACAGAAAATGAATTCTAATAGTTATCTGAGTATACATCTGGATCTTGTTTAATTGCTCTATAAATATATGATATACTATTTTTAACTGATAGATTATGCTGGGTAGATAAAATCAAATATTGAATACATTTGGGTATTGAATTCTTAGCAATTGAGGGAATTAAATCTAGTTTATCTAGAATATATTTTCTAAATTCATGCAAATCTAACCAAAGTAAAGTATCAAAATTATATTCTACTATAAGAGTATTAATAGATTTTACCTCATTTTTATCATTTGATTACAAAATATTAAATGTTTTGTTTGAATAGTGATATTTTAGAATAATTTGTAGAGAGAAATATCCCTTGTGTATAGGCAATAGGGAAGATGAGAAACAACCAATTCTCAAACATTCTAAACCTAAATATGTAGTTCTTAAAGGCCTTTAGAATTAAAACTACATAAGTAGATTTAAACGTCTGAGTGGAATAATTGGAAAAGTAATCCTTTAAACTCCATATAAATGAATTATTTACTAGTTTCAATAGATGAGTATTAACTTTATTTTTAGTATTGTGAGATAAATTTAATATAATTTCTTTCCATTTTGCTAAATACTCTCCATCTGTAAGATAGACAATTGTCTTAATTACTGAAGAGATTGAGTACATTTCTAAATTTGGTAAAGATATGCCTCCATTCTCCCAACTATACATATGATAAGCTAATGCAATTCTAGGTTTTATTGGATGCCATAAAACATTTTTAATCATTGTGTTAATTTTTTTTATTAAAGAGTTTGTAGGGGGAATAGATATAGATTGTATTATGCACAAGATTTTTGGAAGCAATATCATCTTTATAATGGAAAGTTTCTCATCCATTGTGAATAGAATTAAGTTCCATTTACTTATTAAACTCTCTATAGTTGATATACTTTTAATAATAATGTATTTGTAAAATGTCTTTAATATTAGTAGTTATAGTTATACCTAAATATGTTATTTGTTGAGATTGGGGTATATATTTTTTATATTCATCTTGTACATTATAACTTTTTGAACCAATTAGAAGGATTTGAGTTTTAAGGTAAGACCAGAGTTTTTTAGAAATATATCCATGTTTTCGAACAGTTCTTGTAAGGTAGGGTTATTAACACCAAGGGTAATTAATACATCATCAGCAAAAATTTGAATTTTTGATGTTTCATTGGAGTATAGTCTATAACCATGTATACTACTATTATCTCTTATTAAGTTTGCCCAAAGTATCATAATTAATGTGAACACAAGAGGAGATAAAGGGCAACCTTTTCTGGTTCCTTTTATAATAGGTATGTTCTGGGATACATGTGTACCAATTTTTATATAGGCTTGACTTCCATTATATAATTGAGTGATAAGATTAATAAAACTATTAGCAAAATTTAACTCCTTCAATAAAATGAAAAGATATTCCCAATTAACTGAGTCAAGAGGACAGTTGTTATCTAAACTGATTAGAGTTAAATTATTCCTTAAGATTTTCACTGATTCAATTAAAGTTATTATTCTTTTGATGTTATCATAGGAAGTTCTATTGATTATAAAGCCTGTTTGGCCATGTCTACCAGGGAAGGTAAAAATGTTTAAATCTGTCAGCATAAATAGACATAAACATTTTATAGTCTGTATTTAACAATGAAATGGGCCTATAAGAAGAAAGTTTTGTAGGGATTTTATCAGGCTTTATTATAGGAGAAATAAACATATATTTCCAAGAAGTGGGTATAATGTTTTTATTTTGGGCTATATTGAATATTATGTGTAACAAAGTTAAAGCTTTGGTAGGTAAAATTTTGTAGATTTCCGAAATGATACCATCGTTACCAGGAGCTTTATTTTGCTTGAGTTTAGTAATTTGATCTTGTATATCTTTAAAAGATATTTGTTTATCTATTAGCTTTATTTGTGTTTCTTTATGTTATTATTGATAAATGATTGAATATTTCTTGTACCATTAATTATAGTTTTAGATTTATTTATTTTTCAGAAAAAATCTTTAAACTCATTTAATATATTAGATAAACCAGAAACCATTTTTCTTTTTGTTGGAGAATATATTTCATTAATTTGATTAAATTTATTTAACCTTTTAGTTTTGTTAGCTAGAATATTCATAGATCTAGGATTTATAGAAAATTTTATAGAAAAATTTACAAGTTTATACTTCTCCAAATTAATCATAGTTTTATACTTATTGCTCAAAGTATTTATTTAATTTATTCTAGCTTTCTTATCTAGGTTTCTTGAAACATCAAATATTAAACTAGCTTTGATTGTATATATTGGAGTTCTTTATCCCATGAGTTTCTTTTCTTTTTATACCAATCAATAATTTTACAATATAGGTAAGCTTTTAGAGCATCCCAGATATGTATTTCAGAAGTTCCCTCTGTGTTATTAAGTTCAATAAAACTTTGTACTTCTTAGAGATAAAATTAGTGAAGTCTTTTATTTAGTTATATACTCAGGTATGCTCTTAATTTGAACATTAAAGGTGAAATATGCTATAAGATCAAATGTTATGGAATTATGATCTGAAAGAGGACATGAAATCACTTTTGAGTTTAACAGAGAATCAGCTAAGCTATTAGAAATGAAAACCCTATATATTCTTGAATATGAATTATGTCTATGTAAGTAGAATGTATAAAGCAATGATTTAGCATCTGCAAAATTATTAATATCCTTCAGTATGTATGAATCTGAGAATTCATTTAATAATTTGGCTATTGTTGGAATTTTTATTTTGCCATTAGTACTAGAATCTGTTATATCTGAAATACAATTAAAATCTCCAGCAAGAATAATGCTGCCCTTAAGAAACTGCACTATATGATCTATATGTTGTTTTACTGTTTGAAGTCCAATGCCAGGAATCCAATATATATTTATTAAAGTCAAAATTGTGTTATTAAATGGTATAACAACTGAAGATAACATCCCTTTATTATGTTTATATGTATCAATTATTTTAGGCATAAGTAATGTATTTTTCCATAGTATGGCCACTCCTCTTTTTTGTGTATGCTCAGAGCTAATCAAAAGTCTATAACATTTGGTATCCAATTTTGTAATATCTTCAGTTAATAGATTGGGTTTCTTGGAGAAATATTAACTGAGAGTTATGTAGTTTAAGATCTTCATTCAAAGATCTTCTCTTGTTAGGATTATTTAATCCATTAATGCTTAATGATATACAATTTAAAGATGTTATAAAATGTTTATATTTCTGAATATTACTTGCTGACTAATTTTTCCATTTTTCCATATTTTAGAACACAATAGAAATTGACTATAACGAATATAATTACAAGTTACATATGAACCATATAAAACTTGTTCCCATTAAGATATGTTTATATCAAATTCAACTTTGTCAAACTTAGTGAGCATCATAATAGCTATTAACAGAAATGTACGACATATACTAATAACATAAACACTCTCTAATACCCCCCTGGAGTTAAAAACTCCTAATTTGAGTTACATATATCACTCAAATTGACCATCTATCTAGTAACAACACTCTTCTCATCCCCACCTAAATATATCTGTTGTTGGATACTTTTGCATTATTAGACAGTATATGTGACCCACCTAAATACATCTGTTGTTAGATACTTTTGCATTATTAGACAGTATATGTGACTAAAAAAGAAAGATTATAAATAAAATACATTAATACATTTGTATATAATCATTCAAGAAACATACTATAACATATCAAATGCAACTGTCTCATTTTGATTTTATGAAATAATATATCATTAATATTGTGTCAAGTCATCATAAGTTTTATATATATATATATATATATATATATATATATATATATATATATAATAAAAATGTAATGTGAAAATTCCTCTTTATGTAAGTCAGATTGAGTTTATAATATTGTAAGGACCAACCACATGTCATAAATATAAAACAAAGGTCATAACTAAATCATGGATTCCTTTAATAAAAATCTGTTTTTTGAGATAGCTAGAATGTAGTCTATAAGTAGCCAGCCTACAGTTAACCATCACCAAAGTGTTTCCAGAATATTTTGCTTCCACTAACAATGCAATAAAATTGCAATATATATATATATATATATATATATATATATATATATATATATATATATATATACTCAATGATGTATTTATCTCTCCCTGTCCTACAGTCCCCAAACTAGATACCCATCTATGTTAGAACACACCACATCAATTTACAAAGTACTAAATAAAACAATTCTCCCCAATTCTGCATTACCACAAAGTGACACAGTTGTTATATCTCCTCAGCATGAGCACATTAATTAATGAACCAGATTCTCCCTGTCTTCAGTAACCAACTTTTAAAATAAATAAAAAGTACCATGACGTACAAAATATAAATGCCAAACATATTCTTGGCATCTAAAGAATGCTTACAAATCATTTCAGAGAATCTACACTGGGGAGGCTTACAAACAAATTACTTGCTGCCTTTTACATTGTGTTCAATCAAGTCAACATAACAAATGATATTACATTGCCATACGGGGCGTATTCCTATTTGACCCATTCAATCTTAAAGCAAAGAATTCAGCGAGGGTGGCTGCAAACATACAATAAGGAACATTTTAAAACAGACGCATATAACAGACTTTTTTGGGACAATGTCACAGAGGCATTCATGCATACCTAGCAGAGCATATAAAATGTATTTCTGTTCCAGAAAAATGTCATGTGCTATGAATGTGTTGAGAAACCTAAAAAAAGAAAATGCCCCAAGTGCCTGCCTCATTATAGTCACGTGGCCCACAGCAAGCAACGCAAAAGCAGAAATGCTTAGTTCATATTCTTTTTTTTATCAAATATCTTTTTATTGAAAACTTTTCTGGTATAAAAACAAAACAAAAAGAATAACAAGACAATTACATGTGGTACAGTTGATGTTACATTGTACATTCATAAACATGTAATGATTGTTATTGCCCATTATGCTAATAACATTCCTATTTTGTAGAAAACCATAGTATTATCACACTGATATAATTAAATTATAAGTTCATCTAAAAGTTTTTATATTGCATATTTATTATACCAACTTTACTACTGTGAGCTATAATATATGCATAACATCAACCTATAATATGATAACATTCTATTCTACTAAAAACTTATATACATATATGTCACCTTACTTATTTTGGTTGCTAATCTCAACAGAGTGGTGTGCTTGCATTTCTTATGTACATAGTATTTACATACTATTCATGACAAGATATCAATTAATGTATTGCAGTACCTTTAGTAGCAGGTTTGATTCCAGCAGTAATGTTTACTATCCTTAAAATACATAGACTATACCAGACTATTAAGAGATTATTTCAATTGTTTTACAGTACTCTTGATAATATATTTGATTTCTCTGACTTTTTGTATATTTTTTTGGCTAATATGTGCTTTTTTGCTATGCTTTTGTATTCTAACCAAGTTAATTTTGATCTATCAATCCAGTTTTTTGCTATATAAGCTTTCATCAGAGTGCAAAGTATTATTATGAAATGCTTAGATAACTTGTTAATATTACCCCAATCTTGCATTCATGAATTTATTTTCATGTCTACAAAAACACAATTGTGTATGGTCATGTGTATATTTTTCGACAGTGATGAATATAAAGCACAGAACCAATTTCCTTTGTTAACAGCTGGATCTGTGCTTTGACACCTGATAACTTAACATCATGAGCCAAAAAGAATAGGCTCACTCTCAGACTGAAAATGTTAAACAAATTTGCTTCTAAAGTCCAGGTACACATATGAGTTTGAAAGGACTTCAATATAACAGAAAAAAAATGTGCAATTTAAATGCTTTCTGAAAACAACTAAATGAATGTCAAAAGTGGTAGGTGTTCTTCAGCAATGGTCTAAGTGTGCAAGCAGTGTTGAAGAGGTAATTCAATCACATGGTCATTCTGCAAACCCATAGTCTAACTTCCCCTGTCTACTTGTCCATTGAGCCAATGGTTAGTAACACCACCACACCACCCCCATATAGCTCAGAGCAAGGACGCAAGAAATCCTGACTGACAGCTACCCCTCAGCAAAAGTGACTTCCTACCATATTCCACTATACTTTCCAAGGAGGAATGCAACGCAGGTTAATGACCACCAAAGAAGGGTCCAGGATTGGGAAATGCCCAGAAGGAAAGAGACAACATGTCCAGAAAATTAACTTTTTTTCTTTTAATCTCTTCTAACATCAATCAGTCTCCTTCTCCTGCAGGATACAGCAAAACATTAATTAACACACTGAAAGTGGAAGCAGGAGGTTCACACCTAAAGAAGATTATGATGCTGCAACCTGCAAAAGCATACAGTTGTAACTCAGGTCACTTCATGGTGGGTGCAATAAATGACTTGCATTCAGATATTTGACATCTTTTTCAGTTTTTTGAAAAGATGGATTTTTATAGAATCACTAGAACCATTCCCAATTCTGACTTCTAACCTCTGTAAGAACAACATAAAATCTAGTTCAGGTCTCACACAATAATTTTACAGCATGTTGGTGGTGTTCCTAGGCTCTTACATGTTTGTTATATAATGCAGAAAATACACAACTTATATAAACACAAACCATGAAGGGGTGTGTTAAAAATACAAGACTCTAAATATATCAGAACTATATGTGTAGTAAAGTCAATAAATATTTTAACTGTTCAGTCATGTTAAGTAGATCTCTCTTTTCTACTCTAGATGGCATAAGAGACTGGCTATTCTGGCTTTTATTTTATGTTGCAGAGTTCCTCAGCTCAGAGTTCATAAGGTATGCATCTCCATGGAAACTACTCTTTTTTCTATCTTCATGTCTACAAGCCGTGATGTGAACGCATCACAAATCAGTATTTCAAATCATATCCGCGAGGTTCAGGAGGGAAATCGTAAGCAACTTTTCACTGCCAAAGTAGCAGATTACCTCATGGCAACTCCGGGACAAAACAAAACAAGAAAAAGAAAGTGAGAGAGAGAAAAAAAAAGGAAACTCAGATTCAATACAATAAACATCTCAAACTCCATCTTTCAAACCCAACAAACTACTAGACCACCACTGATGTATCAACCAACAACAAACCCTCCATTTCTCTGCTGCAAATACTAAAAGATTCAAAACCAGCCTATTACCAGATAATCAAGGAATATCACCACCAGTAACTTCACAGAAACCATCCGTTCAACACCACATTTACAAAGTCTCTGCTTTCATTAAACACCTGAGCTCAAAAACCAAGTCACATCAGTCTACCAAAAGCACTTCCAATGTCTATCACCACAACCACCAATGAACCCCACTAGCAGGACAAAAATATTTTTAACAAAATAACAACACAGCAACAATATCTATTAAAAGCCTCCCTTCGAATAAAGAGAAGGTAACAAAAAATATAAATAAATAAAAAACAATTTCTACAGTACTAAAGACCCTCATTTTACCATCTTTAGGACTCCATACTTGTTTTAGTCACCAAGACACCACGGATTTCATTCCCCAATTGTACAGAGCATCAATAGTAATGATCAGCAAATAAAACAAGAGAATAATAGATAAAATAAGTAGCATTCACTTGCTTTAATTATCAAGCCCCATATAATAAAGTAAACTAGATTTAGTAATAATATACTATAAAAATGCCATTGAAATAGCTATATATCATTGATAAAAAAGATTTAAACAAGAAAAACTCACCTATTGAACCATTTTTATCTCCCCAACTTCTGGGTTATGTAATAAATTTTGAATAAAAGAAAGCAGTGTAGACTGTTTTTAATTATTCACTTATTCTTGAGTTTCTTTTTATGTTCAGAAGTCTTCCAGGAACTATTGTCTGTATTTCTTTTAAGACTGGCATTTGCCCAATCTATTTCTTCTATTTTACCAAGCAGCTTTCTTGTCTTAATAAAACTGATGACAGTTTCTAGGCCATCAAATATTTTTGACCATCTTGAAGAAATATTTTTAGTCTGGCTGGAAATAATAGATGAGACTTTATTTGGGCTTTTTTAAGTTCTTTAAGCATTGGCAGGAAAAGTTTTCCTTTGGCTATTACAAAAGATGAGTCATCATTATCAAAGCGTATGACATTGTCTTTATACCTAATAGGAGATTTAGCCCAAGCAATCTTTAGCACTATCTCCTTATCATGTAATGATAGAAATTTCACTATAACAGATTTTGTAGAATTGGTTTTACCTTTTTTGAAGAAGTCAAGGACCTGTGGGCCTTCTCTATCCCATATGAAAGAGCTTCAGGAAGCTGTAATATCCCAGGAAGCCAAGAAGTTAAAAACTTTTCCATATTATTTTCTTCGACATTATCAGGTAGCCCAATGATCCTAATATTATTTCTTCTTAATCTATCTAATCTAGGGTATTTTGTTTTGAAAAAAAGTCTATATTATGTTCACCTTCTTGAATTCTACTGTCCATATCATTTAGTGAAATTTCTATTCCTGTAATCTGTCTCTTTTGTTGCTTGAGGTCTTCATGTATCATTTCCATTTGTTGGGAGCATTTTTCTTTAAAATTGTCCAGTTTTACATCCATTCTATCAATTTTTGTTGTCAATTCTTGAATATTAGATAATAGTGACTAAAATTCCTTCTTAATAGTTGTTTCCTGGAGAGAAGTTTTGGTGAAGCTCATTTTGTAGCCTGGTGCCAAAATATTTTCTCTAGCATTTTTTGACAGGAAAAAATAAAAAAATTTAATAATTTTTTATATACTATCCCAGAGGATGGTTAAAAGATTCCAAATATGTAAAAAAAGCAAAAATAGGATAGATAAATTCAAAAATTCCTGTCATAGATATTCTGAAAAGGCAGAGCAGAGATAAAGTGCTGTTACTCAGTGCTCATCTTGGCCACGTCCCCCCAGAAGCCTACATTCTAAGGATTAACACTGCATGAGTTTATCTGTTGCAGAAGTACAAGTCTGTGCCTCTCCAACAACTAATGCTTTTTACATTTTCTTTATTATTTCTGCTGCTACTAGCTAAAAGTCTAATTAAGATGCAAAATTGTTGTGTCTTTCAATTCAGTAACTATAGATTCAATTTTTGGAAAAGTTGCCATTATACTGCCTTTGTGTTATGTGCTGTCTGGATTTTTATCAAGCAAAGAGTTGCTCATCCTTTTATTGTTTAGTATTTGTTCCTGCATGACTGTGTTTTAGTGAGAGACCATTTATCATTCTACTATTGATGTACAAACTGTGGTGGACAATTATTTTAACACCAGGCTGTGAACTTTTTAATGTGAAGTTCATGTAGGCATGTGCTCGACATGTTACGCTATCTCAAAGATACCTGTTAGGGCATACCTTTTTTAGGCATTTGAAAACCTCTAGCTAATAAGGTTTGCCCATAACTAAAACTACAGATTGTTGTCAAGTCACCCTCTGAAAACCAAAGTCTCCAGAATGAACCCTTCCTAATACACTCTTGGTTTACTAAAAACAGTCTCAACCTAAATGGTAAAAAGCATAGTATCATCACTTTTTGTAGATTAAGTTTCCCCTCATCTCATGGTACTATATACGCATACTACTTCAAAATGAAAATGCAGTCCGGGACCTGGCTTCTTGGGTTGATAATGTACACTCTTTTGACCATTGTGTGGCAACAGTTTTCAGGGAACCCTTTCATTTAGCATGGTAAATTGCCAAAGGAATACCATCAATGTCTAAAGGTGTAATCACTCCCTTTTACTTGGCAATGATCAGACCATTTATCGAAAATAGTGTCTCCTTTGGGTTTTATCTCATTAAACATATCAAACAATTTAAAAGACCCCCAAAGTTACCTAACCAAAAGGAAGACAGATCCCTTCACTCAGTGCCTTATAGACATTTGATCCCCTGTTTTCTTGGACCTTCTCTTATCTCTGCAAGTCCATTATCTACAACAATACTAGAAACGTGGGGCTAAGTCTTCACCAACAGATAAATAAAACATAGTAGAGGGACAGTTTTATAACTCAGTACCTCCCAGACCTGTGGAATAAATTTCCCTTGCAAGTTAAACAGTGTGACTCACTAGCATCATCTAAACATATTCTAGATAACTAGATGGAGATCCTCAAATTTACTCTGACATTGACTGGAATGATCTTCCAGGAGAAAAGAGGTGTGGCTTGACAGAAGAAACTGGCTAGGGGTGAATGGTCATAAAACTCTGTGGCTTTGGAATATGTATTAATCTGTTGGAGGGTATACATTGTTTCTAGATTATTTGTACTACTACGTAATAGTCTTCAAATTTGCTGTCAACACCTTTGATTCAGATGTTTTGGTTTAAGATTTCACTAGATCATCTACAACACTTGAGGCTAAGCTGTCAACTACACAAAATTAATGTTTGCTTAAACTTTAATTTGCTTTCCAGGCTCAGCTTCCCCTTTCAGGAATAATTTTCAGTCTTTCTCTTGGTTTAATTTCTCCAAGGGCCGGATTCACGATGGCTTGCACGGAGTCTAAGAGTAGAGTAAGACTCCATGCAGCCATCATGTCCGACGACCTATCCAGGAACAGCCTGCAGGGGAGTGCAAGAGTGCTCCTAAAATGGCTCTTACACGGACAGGGCTGGGTCATGCAAATTACCTCAATTGCAGCCGAAAGGCATGCAAATGAGGTAGATTCGCGATTCAGGAACCCGAACCTGTTCGAGTAAGAGCAGTGTTATTTGGAGAAATGTACTCAGTTGACAACTGAGTACCATTCTGCAAATAGCAAAACGGAGCCGTGACAGCTCCAAATAATGGTTGCATCCAGTAGAGGAAGCATGCCAATGGCCAAATATACGGCCATTGGCAATGTTTCCCAATGCAATATGAAAATAAAAATTATTTTTTTTCTCCAATTTCCGATGTTTAAGCATAGCGCAGCTCCGCGCAAATGGGCTGCACTCTAAAAAACAGAAAAATAAAAATTAAAACCCACAAATGTGGATTTTATTTAAATTGTTAAATTACAATGCAAGGGAATGGCAGGCTGAAGACAACATGGCCACCAAGTAGAGGTTGCAAAGGGGGGAAGCACAGTCTAAGAGATGTAACCAAGCATTAGTAGGCAATACATGCAAAGGAGGGTTAGGATAGTGAATCGCAGGTTTACATAGCGAATGAGCACAGTCAGTGGAGTGTAGGAGTAGGATAAGGGGAGTAACAGAGTAGAAGATAGGTGACATCACGAGTGGGGTATGTATCAAAGAAGGGAAGCTCATTGGAGCAGAGTGGCATGTGTCAGCTGTCATTTACACATTATTAAAAGAGGTGTGTCAACAGGTAGGCTAGGTAAAGGCAAGAAATGGAAGGTGTATGCCATGAATAACACCAAAGTTTCTTGCTGAGCGTGTATGCGTGCGTGTGCGTGCCTGTAAACCCGAGTAAGACAGTGTACGTGCGTGTAAGCGTAAGTGCGCACGCTTAAGCTGTAGTAAGCATGTATAAGGCAGTTTAAAGTGTTGTAAGCGCGTTTGCGCTGGTGTGTGCGCATTTTAACCCGAATAAGCAAGCTGTAGTCCGTGTAAGCATGTGTGAGTGCATGTGAGCTGCTGTGAGCATGTTTGTGCTTGTGTGCGCGGCGCTGCCCCCCGAGGAAACAGAAAGGAAATAGGAAGCACAACAAATAGTAGAAAGCTACCAGGGAGTACTAGCAGAGCTAGCAGGTGAAAACAATCAGAATCAGGCAATTACACAGGCAGTACACCAGCCCAGCCCAGCCTAGCACTTAAAACTCTGCAAACAACAGTCCATTATGTTTCTCACAAGAGACACTGCAGTAAACTAATAGAAGTGAAAACTGAAAAAGCTTTACTGAGACAAAGAAATGTTAGGGGCTGCCATTGCTGTTATAAAGCGACATATGCAACATGCTGAGGGTGGTGACAATGGAAATGCTGCTGGACAACCCACAGTGAGGAGACGGAGAAGAGTGTACAGGCCCAGGGTAACCTACCAGTGGCTACATGAGCTGGAGATAGTGGAGTGCTATAGAGTGGACAGAGACCTCCTGCAGCAAATTGTTGAGCTGTGCAGGCCATGCCTCACACACAGAAAAAACAGAGGGGAACCCATCCCAGTGGAAACCAAGGTATGTGTTGGCCTAAGAATATTAGCAACAGGTACCTTCCGGAAACCAACTGGTGATATGATGGGGATATCACAGGCATCAGCATCCAGGGTACTGCACCAGTTCCTGGATGCCATGTCAGCACATGTCGGTGATCATGTATATTTCCCCAATTCCCGTGAGGAATTGGCCAGCAATATGCATCTCTTCCAGCAAATAGTGGAATACCCTGAGGTAGTGGGTGCAATAGACTGCACGCACATACACATCAAAGCACCAGCTGGCGAGCGGGGTAGGGTCTACTTCAACTGCAAGGGCTTCCCCTCCATCAACTGCCAGGTCGTGTGTGATGCCCAGTGCATAATACTGAATGTGTGTGCTGGCTACCCTGGAAGCTACCATGATTCCCATCTGATGCAGCTGTACCAGACATTTGCCAATGGGGACATCCCACATGGTCACCTAGTGGGGGATACTGGCTATGCACTGGAGCCGTGGCTGATGACACCCATCAGAAACGCACACACACCTGAACAGGAACACCATAATGAGGCACATGCACAAATACGAAATGTAATCGAGCGTGTGTTTGGGCTGCTCAAGTCATGGTTCTGGTGCCTGGACACATCTGGTGGAGCCTTGCAGTACTCACCAACTACATCTACCCAAATTATCATGGTATGTGCTATGCTACATAATATGATCCTGCAAAAACAGCTGCAGTAGGACCAGCTTAGGCCTGGGCCAAACAGCCCCCCCCCATTGCCAAGGTCATCACAGGCAGAGCAGGACTCGGAGGAGGAACAACCTGAGCCTGCCCCAGTAGGCAGAAGGAGGCGTGCCCAGTATGCTTTGGCTTTGGCAAAGAGGCAATGCATAGCACATACACTGGCTCAGTAGGAACTCCGGTAATGATACCTCTCTCTGACTCACACATATAGTAAAAGGGATGCCTAAGTTGACACTACCTGCTGTCAAACATGTACAGGGAGTGTAGTATGTGCATCTGACATAGGCAGCCCTGCAGCATCACCTGAGGCATGATTGCCATGTGTTAAGCAATTTAAGGCAGTGCTAAACAGCATTTACCACCATGTAGTATATGCAAACAGAATTGCACACACCAACTAGTACAACTGTGGTCAATGTCGAGTAATACTGGGCAATGTCCAGCAAAGTTGGTGAATATACAGCAATGTCAGACAAGCCTGGTCTAAGTAGGGCATAGCTGAACAAAAGCCAACATGCTCATATTTGCTTAACTGGCCCTTAAGCAGTCTGGCCTGCTCAGTATGAAAATATAAAGCAGTGATGGGCCTCGAACCTAGGATACTGTGCACTATAGTTAAAGTACTGAACCACTAAATCATGACAGTATTGCAGTGGTCAGCCAGTATGAAGGAATGTTGATAAGTCTATGCAAAGTATCTCATGGAAACCCTGCAGGCACAGCATAATCCCTGTTGAGTTATGACACAAAGGTGAGTCCTGCAGTAAGAACAGAACTTGACTTCCAACACACACAGTATAAATGTTAATATTGGTCATGTTCACACACATCCACAAATGTAGTGGACTTCAGATCGCAACATACTGAAAGGTCACACTGGACATGCTCACACACTTGAATAAATGAGAGATATGTCAGGCAACAAAACATGGAAAGCCTGAACTGGGCATGCTCACATACTTAGGCCATGTCTGAGTACAGCAGTGGGCCACACATATCTGGAAGTTGCATGTGTTAACCCAGGAACATCTCACTATCCAGCAATCTTCCCTGTGCACACAGTTACATGACAACAGACACATATATAATATAGTGGAATCCTGTCATGATCAAACATGTTCTGCAGATACCTAAGTTGTCCATAGAAAGTGGAAAAGCAAAGACGATAAAGACCTGCAAACAGTATCAGCAATAAATATTGTGCATCCCGAACATAAGCATAGGTTCAGAGGTCGATACTAGGCTATCTGCCCTAGGGCATGTACAAGCCTAGCCAGAGTGTGTTTGACTTTTGCAACCCTGTCAGATTACTACACTATGCCAGTGAATAGTAGGTCACACAAGATAGCCCATGTACATTTAGGCTAGTGTGCCTCTGTCTAGCAGGGACACAGAAGATATCCCAGGGGTAAACATACGATCACCCATACAGCCATCAAGATGTCCCCTGTGGGTGGTCAGTGGGTGGCTCTGCCTATGTGAAACTGTGATCACAATCCGGAGTGAGTGGAGGCCCTGGGATAAGAATCTGTCCCTCCAGCATGTCCTATTAACATCTGTGCTGCGGTATATGTCCCTGGAGTGTGTAGCTACAAGGGAGTTGGATATCCTGAGGTGGAGCATGTCCAGTAATTCTGGGTTGGGTATTACTGTAAACAATAGGCACACATCATATCCGAGTAGGTGGTAAGCGACTTAGTAGAGCTGGAGTTACTGCATCCGAACTGTGCAGGTCATCTGTGTGAGTCCCTACATCTGCTTGGTGAGGAACTTCTGTGGCCAGTACAGTTGCTGCAGGTGTTGGGTAAGGTACACCCCAAAGGTGGCATTGTAACCAAGCATGGTAGTGATGAGTATAGGGGCACAATGACCTCACTCGATCTAGATGTGAAACCATATGAGATAAGGTGGCTTATATAGAAGGTCTGTCCAACCACTTTGGCACCGTGAATGACAAAGGTGACAGTGCAAACAAGTCATGTCCCCAATCACCTAACAACTCCTACCGTATGTAATGGAGTACTACCTATGTGGTAATGTGTGGGCATGTTGTTATTCCCAAAGGGGATGACTATGCAACTAATGGCATTTAGCTGTAGGCCATGGCTCAGGCACCAGTCATCCATCTCTGTGTGACCCTGTTGGAGTATGCATGTGGCAGCTGGAGAGTTGATTATGACACCCAGTTTGCAGTCAAGTGCAAACAAGGTCAGCCATATTCCCCCTGTGGTAGCCTGTACGTCAGACAAATATATACTGAATAAGAGAGGTCCCAGGACTGAGCTGTGTGGGATGCCACATGTAACTGGTGTATAGTCAGACATGGCACCTGCAATCCTGACCATGTGTGTGCTATCCCTGATCCAGGTAGCAATCACGTGAGATATGTGTCCATATCGATGCTGGTGAGCCCATGCATAATGGTCCAGTGGGTTATTGTGTGGAAGGGTTTTGCAAGGTTCAGGTAGGCTGCGTGTACAACTGTCCCTATGTCGATGGACCTGTGAACCATCTAAAGAATACAAACATGTTCAAGAGGCAAGATCTGCCCACACCAACGCTGAAATGTGTAGGACACAGTGTCTGTAAGTTCCCGATGTCTATGTGTAAGAGTCCCATGACAATACGCACCATAGCTATGCAGAACAGGCTAGTTAGGCTTATAGGGCAATATTGTCAGTAGTCCATTGTGGCACCAACTCTGTGGAGTGGGACCACTTTCGCTGTATGCCATTCCATGGGTACATATCCTGTATTAACTCCGATATTGCACAGTGATGTAATGTGAGGGTTACGTCTGTCATGAAGCTTGTGTATGATGCAGGCCAGGATACCATCTGGTCCCATTGATGCTGTAATGTATGCTTTGGGGGGGGGGGCAGCACTCACCTGTTACTGTGTGATGTCAGGGAGGTTACACTCTGTTGGGATGGATAGTTGCTCCCTAGGGGGGATGGGGGGGAGACATCTGTACTGAACCTGTTTGCCAGGATGTTGGCTATGCCAGTGGGTTCAGGGTAGGTTTAGTCAGTATGCAGTAACTCGCAGCATATCAGTGAGTGTCCACCCAGGTTCCTGACATAACTGAAGAAGGCCTTGTGATAGTCCTATGTGTCTGGTGCAATTGTCTGTGAGAAGCAGCCCTTAGATAAGTACATGAGTGATCGTAGCTGTCTGCTAGTACAGATCACAGATGCTTTGCCCGTCTGTGATTGTGCTCTATCATGTAGTAGCTTCCTCCTGATGTTGTACAGCTTATTAATGGCTGGGGTCTACCAGACAGGTCCCCTGCCATGGGAGGAGTGAGTCCTGTTGTTATTTGGGATAGCACAATCCATGCAGTCCACTAGGTGTCCATAGAATGTGTATGTAAAGGATTCAGCAGTCGGAGCCATATTTGCCACTGTCTCAGGGTCTCTGAAGGATACCACCTTGCTTTGGTGAAGTGAGACGTTGGCTCATGAGAAGTTTACCAAGATTACCCAGGATGGGTGTGTGGAGTGTATATGTATGTCCAGTGAGATATATGTATGTTCTGACCTTACCAATGAGGGGTATATCGCTGGTGTGGAACATAGAGTCCCCATGTTGGTGATGATCATGTCCAATATGTATTCCCCCTTGTGGCTGTGGTGACTGGTTGTGCCATAGCATATGAATTTACAAATTGTAGCGACTGTAGTGTGAGGGTGTTGGGGCTTGAGTAGTATCAATATTTGTGTATCCGAAGTCACCCAATATAATGGTGTTTGTGGAGACCTTTCATATTCTCCACTGTTCCCAGGAAAGCCGAGTGTGGTTCCTGAGTATGGGAGGGTGGTCTGTAGCAGGCAACAAACTGAAAGCCAGTTTTGCACAATGGTAGTTGTATATGTATGGTCTGTGATGCTTAGTGCAGTGCTACTAACCCGGAGGTGTGTGTATCTGTGATGTATATGGATACTCCCCCTAGTTGTGTTGTCCGTTCCAAGTCCTGTGGTCAGAAAGCATGGTATGAAACATAACCTGGTAGTGCTGGTGTGCATATGTGAGCCTGAACTAGGCATCTGTTAGTGCACAGATATCACTATCCTCCATACTGAGGAGAGTCCTGAGTGGCCGCAATATGAGGGTAACACATCTGGTGTTGAGCAGCATTACTCTTAGTGTCATTTAACCTGTAATGTCTATGGAGGTGGGTTTGTCTTTTGGGCCCTGCTCAACAAATGCACTATGGTGGTAGCAAGAGCCTTAGCCAGCATTCGAAGGTCCAAGGGTGACAGGTGCAAGCTGTTCATAGTGAAGCTACGTGGCATGTCGAGCATGTCACCACAGGCTGACAGACACTGTAACCCCTATGAATGACACCAATTTGTTAGCCAACTGTTAAACATGATATGTTTGTCTGTATACTGTGACATCATACTTGGTGGGTGTAAGATGCTAGACAATGTCAGGGTCATACTAGCCTGGGCTACATGATCACAGTGTTCCTCCATGTACCATGTCATGTGGTCCAGGGAGTAAAGTCTGAGGTTTTACGCACCAGCATGGACAATGATGGTGCCAGTCCTGTACTTGCTTTGGAGTGATCTCACTGCATGTGTTATGTGGCAGATCCTGGCACCCAACAGACAGCACAAAGGGACTATTCCCTTGTATGGGCTGGTGAGTGGTACATCAGTGTGTCTGACAATAAGTGTCGCCTATCACAAGTGTATTAGGTGTGTTGTGTAGCCCAAAGGGCAGTGACTGTGTGGCACACTGACATTGTGAACTATGTGAGATGTGGGTATTGTAGTGGGGTAGCACTTGTGTGTGTGCCTGCTGTGGAGGTCTCTGCTGCTTAGGCAGAGTTCATTTACAACATCTGAGTATGTGTATGTGTGATAATGTGGTTTGAGTGCTGCCGCCAGGGGATATGTGAGACTGATATGTGGTGTGTGTGGTTACATTCACCACCTGATAGACTGTGCCAGTCATGGGTCGAGAGAGGTCAGCACCTTGTATGTCTCTATAGGTGCATCTCACACATATATCTGAGTTTGTCGGGAGGAGGAGAGTGTTGTCTGTGTACATGAGGCAGATGTGAGATTGTGTCTACATCACAATATTCACCAGCTGGACTGGAGAGTACACAAAAAGCCGACCTTTGGACATGCTGGGATATCATGATGACATACTCTGTAGCCAGATCACAAAGGATCAGTATGGTGTTAAGTGTGTAAAAGAATATAACATGGATTAGTGCTCAGATTCGTTGGTGTTCTGTAAAGAGTAGCTGAGAGGAGTCCAGACTGAATCATGACACCTCCGACAGCTATGTCATATATAGCAATGTACACACATATATGTCATGAGTCAGGGCCAACTGTACCTGACTGACAATGCTGACATCCTGACAGACAGGCCCATATATACATACCCACCTCCCACTGACGATAGTCCATATCATCATACCAGGAGATATCACATGTAGAATGGATGAACAGCTACCCCCAATGCCAAAAGCATGGCATCAAGCGGAATACATTGATTCCCAATATGTGTCATGCATAAACTACATAAGAAACAGATCCTGCACATGAACAGTCAGCTGAGCCTCCCCCACTACACAGGATGTGGAACCGTTGAATGTGTTACAGCAACATATGGCACTCCACACAAGTGTTGGTGCACAACACACCATGGGAATTATAGTCCAGTACGCCTATGAAGTCTGATCTGCAAGGCCATGGAGTCCATCATGGTTGAAGTCATAAATCGAGCTATTGGAAGCTGACATACACACAACCCTACTAACTGTGGTATGTTCATGTGCAGATCATGGTTCCCAAACATGCTAGACTGTTTGCAAGGCAGCCACCCAGGACATACATCACTGAACACAGCTACACATGTCTCACATACACTTTGAATAGCCCTTTATCAACATCCCAGACACATGTAGTACCCACAAAACCAACAAGCTGTGTATAAATATGTGTTGACATATGAAGGAATGTCAATGTGTCCACAGATAGATCACACAAGGTAAGGATTATGAGTTCCTGTTCAAGCTGTTGACACCTGATGACCCACATGGACCATTTCTGGAATGGTATAAAACAAAGTGTACACACATTACCATGTCCAGTCTGATGATGTTACCATCCTAGAAATACAGCAGGAGAAGGGAAACAGCCTAGTAAAGCAAATAGTGTGCTGTTCTAATGCGTCTCTCTCTAGTATCATAACATAGTTAGGTATGGGTTTGAATCCTGCAAATGCTGACTGTGTGTGGGGGGTATGTGTGCAACTGTCTTTGAAAGGAGTGCCCTTTTTGGAGACTGGGAAAACACACTAGAAGATGTACATTCCTCTTTGGAAAGACTGATGATGTCACCACCCTATGAATACAGCAGGAGAAGGTAAACCACCCAATAAAGTAAATAGCGCACCGTGCTAATGCGTCTCTTTCCAATATCATAACATAATTAGGTAGGGGTTTGAATCCTGCAAACGCTGACTGTGTGTGTATGTGTGCAATTGTCTTTGAAAGGAGTGCCATTTTTGGAGACTGGGAAAACACACTAGAAGATGTACATTCCTCTTTGGAAAGACTGATGATGTCACCATCCTAGAAATACAGCAGGAGAAGAGAAACCACCCAGTAAAGCAAGTAGTGCACTGCGCTAATGTGTCTCTCTCTAATTTCATAACATAGTTAGGTAGGGGTTTGAATCCTGCAAACACTGACTGTGTGTATGTGTGCAATTGTCTTTGAAAGGAGTACCCTTTTTTGGAGACTGGGAAAACACACTAAAAGACGTACATTCCTCTTTGGAAATACTGATGATGTCACCACCCTATAAATACAGCAGGAGAAGGAAAGCCACATGCTAAAGCAAATAGCGTGCTGCGCTAATGCGTCTCTTTATTATCATAACATAGTTAGGTATGGGTTTGAATACTGCAAATGCTGACTGTATGTGTGCAATTGTCATTGAAAGGAGTGCCCTTTTTGGAGACTGGGAAAACACTAAAAAATGTACATTCCTCTTTGGAAAGACTGATGATGTCACCACCCTATACATACAGATGGAGAAGGATAACCATCCAGTAAAGCAAGTAGCGTGCCATGCTAGTGCATTTCTCGCTAGTATCATAACACAGGTAGATAGGGGTTTGAATCCTGCAAATGCTGACTGTGTGTGTGTCACTGTTGGTCAATGTGGTGTGAGCTTTGCTTTTACTATGGTATGACATATTATGATTACAACAGTAAGTGCATTGCACACATCAAGTATCTGCTTGGCAAATTTATATGTGAACATGTCCCCTCAATCAGTACATAGGTGTGAAGCCTGCATACTACATGAATACATTTGTTGCCATTGACAGGTTGTGCCACTGCTTATCAGATCATAGGTCACATATGCATGTATGTGACAGGGCCGTCCACTGTCGTGATCCATGGCCAAGGTCATCTGTGCCACACACACCCATGACAGTTAATTAAGAGTAGTGTGAGTGAGGGTATATGCCTGGGGTATATGTCAGACATGTTCATACACAACAATGACTGCCAATAATGGACAAACGTTATAGGTGTACAACTGCCTTGTGGATATGCATCAAGGCCTCTAATGTCTCATGTGATACACCTTGGGACTCCACAATACCTATGGATATGTGGATACCAAGGGACACATGACATAACATAACATGAGGCTGTATGTACACATTGGTACCCAACATACATGTTGAGGGCTACCACCTATGTGGTACTGACGGGATAGTAAGTATAGTACATGTGGATGACTATGCCATAGTCGGTTTACTGCTATACAGCATGTATCAGATGACAGGTATCTGTCTGTATGATACCCTTGTGTAAGATATGCGTCCCATCCAGGGAATGGATTGTAGGCCAATGCATGCATTTCCAGATTTGGATGGACACATCCCTAGTGTGTTTGCATGTACCTAAGGGGGCTATATGCCAAACAGGTGTGGTCACAGGAATGGGTGGCAGTCATTACCACTGGTTAGTGTTATAGTGTAGCACCGGAAGGATCCAACTGTTACTGAGTTCCCTACACTGTGTGCCATTTGTCAGGACATCATCCAATGATTGCTTATAGTCATGCTGTTGAGGTTGTGTATACTACCAGACTGCAAATCATTGACAGATACTAACAGTATCACCCACAGCATAGTGTCATCCCATGTCATACACACATGTCTACCCATATTAGTACATAACTGTAGCAGAATGCATACTGGCCATTGAAAGATACTATGAGATGTTAACAATGTGTACAACATGGTATGCCACATGTCCCATGTTTCTACTATGCACGTACATGCAGACAGTGCGCACCCACCATGTTCACAGATGTATACTTACTAATCTGTACTGCACACATCACACACATACTGTCCACTCACTAACACATGCTGGCAACACATTACACTTCAGCCAAGTGGCACGTGGGTGGACAATACATACTCAGACCTAACAGTGGTGAAAACAATGCTACATTGACAATCAGAGCTTTGATGCATAATGTCTGCTGAGATATACCTACAAGAATGTCATTACTCTTTCCTGTTGACAACTTGCTAATATTGCTACACTGCTATAGTGTCACCCTGTGCATCGGCACCATGTTAGCCTGTTCCTCCATCAATGTTACAGATGACAGGAGGCAACACAGGTATCATCATATGCACAGGGCATTTTGTTGTTTGCCAGAGCCTGACATTGACCCATCCAATAGACATGTCTGTGAGTGTGTGTGTGTGTGTGTGTGTGTGTGTGTGTGTGTGTGTGTGTGTGTGTGTGTGTGTGTGTGTGTGAGGGACAACATGTATGTGTGAGCCCTAGTTGTTTGGTTAATGTGTATGTGTGTCTGCATGCACATAGCTCCACCATGTGGCTTCCATATACAGTAGTTTGTGGGACAGCCACAGACTGTACCTGCTAGGCTGTACAGATCACTGTCTCTGGCCACGGACACAGTACCTGTGGCTGGCAGGGGTGCTATGGACAGTATCGGGTACCAACCCTGACTGGGTACTGTCCTCAGAGTCAGAGGTAGGACGACTGGACCCATGTCCCTGCTGGGACTGGCCAGAGCCACGTGCACGTGGTCTACTGGGATGGTCAATGGACAGGCCAGCCCCAGCATTGCTGGGGCTGGTACTGCCACTACGAAAGCGGCTGTGAACTGGGGGCCGTCTGCAACCACTGCCAGCTGTTGCTGTTGCTGGCATGCGTCTGCATCGACGTCGCAACCATCCTGCACGGTCCTGGCTCATGGAAGACATATTGTGGAGGGCATCTAATGTCTCCCCCCAACGTCTATCAATGACCTCGGTGTAAGTCCGGATGGCACCGGCAAAGTCACGGATGCTGTCATTGATAGCGGTGTAATGTGCCCTCTGCGCCCTAAGTCCCTGCCTGGTGTACCATTCCATATGTGCCTCAACTTGCATTACAGCCTGGAACATACTGGATGTCATAAGACCAGTGAGGGCACGCCTGTCAGAGGCAATACGACCAGCGGTGCTCCCCAGAACCCCTGGACCTCCACCTATGTGGTACCATTCCAGGAATGCAGCTATGGCTGCTGTGAGGGGATGCAAGTGCCATGGGTACCACACTCTCCTGGTCAATGTCAACTGTATGCTGTCCCTCGCCTATGGCCATTGGTGGTGAGGGATGTATTGACAGTATGAGTGTGAGCATAGATGGGGTTGAACGCTGTGTACTGTTGATGGGCGGACCAACGACAGACCCTGTCAAACCTTTCTGTGCCAAAATACATGTCTCATCATCAGCACTATTCATGGCAGTGGCTTCAGGTTCGCTGCTGCATTTGGCCACCCCTAACTCAGCACCTGTGAGAGGAAGACAGGAAACACACTTTATGGTCTGCACATGAAAACATGCACACATGCACACATGAACACTAATACACTCCTCACTACAGCACATACACACACACACCAGCAATCCAACACATACTCTATAGTGGGTGAAGGTGGGTGTCCGGATCACAAGGTAAACAGTCACACACACATGTCAGCATGCAGAATATGTGTTGCACAAGATCATACAATGCAAGTGTAGACCCCCCAATTTAATGACAGTATACATGGCTTTGATGCAACTGTGTAGTTGTTCAGTGATTGGTTACACCCTGGAACATAATGAGTACATGGACACAACATTGTTGTGCAGGTATTATCAGCTCAGCAATGCCCTGTGCACCATCCCTCACAAGTATACATGCCATGACTGCATGTGTTATCTGTGTGACACATAGATATCCATGTCTGATACAGTGTCTGTGTCCATAGCAGATAATAGTGGGCACGGGTGTAGCACATGCATGCTATGTACACACACGGGATGAGTGGTGCATGTTGACGTGAAGGTATTCCAATGCTCGACATGGTCAGTGTACAGTGGTTATGGTGAGTGCGGGACATATTGCAGATATGTTGGTGCCAGACATGGCATGGCATGCTACACGACTGCAACATTAAACACCACACATACCCAATGTGTGTCAAGTGACCAATACAACCACTAGCATTCCAGGACATATATGTGACACTTTGGATGGTAACTGCTGTGCATATTGTGTATAGTTGCACATGTTTGCACACACACACAACACTGAGGTGCAAAGCAATGACTGCTATGACTAGTACTGTGGTCACTGTAACTGGATGGGGTGTAGTACCCTGTGCCATCATCAACATGCATCCTATGGTCACTCACAGCTACTAATGTGTGCAAGGCCACTGCCTAGCATGCTGTACCTGAACTAAATTGCCGTGGCTACATTCACAATTACACAGACACCTTGTACATGGGTGTGTGAGGTGCCCAATAGGGAGCATTGCCTAACATGACTGTGTTATGTGTTGCAGAGTGTTGCACAGACCCATGATAGGCCTCTACCCCTGAGGTACATCATGTGTGTGTGCATGACATGTGGGATACTGACGTGTGATCTTACAGCGGGTGTGTGGTAATGCCAAATGTAGCATGTTTTTTGTGTATTGCGTATGATAAACGTGTTCTGTTGTGTACAGCTGTAGCAACTATGCATATCCAAGGTGCAGTACAGTGTTGCCACAATTGTGTCTGCTGCACTGTGCATTGTATGTGATTGAGGCAGCTACTGACTTTACTGAGATGATTAATGTCTCACAGCAAACATGGACAGCATGCATTATGCGTAGGTGTGTTACGTGTACATGGCCTATACCTCACCTATGACATGCACATTTCATTACCAATATTAAAGCGTTAACACACTCACCAGCATGTATTGCCTGCCCTGCTGTCACACCAGAGGGACGTACAAGAATATGACAAAGTTTGTCAGTGACCACAACTGTGGCATTGCTACCGTAAGTGTGCTAATCTACAGTGGAACAACAGGCAACAGTCACAGGTATGGAGATAATATTCCAAATATCAGTATTGCACACGAGAGGCAGCACAACTGCTAAACACACAGTACACATCTCACATAAGCATATGCTAACAATACAGGTAACAGTAGTCTACAGCTATGGCATATTACCTGCACGCTCCATGTCATCCTGCTGGGTGGCTCTGGCCTCCATGATGACACATGTGTGATGCTGTTGCTGCTGTAGGCCAGGAGCCACCATGCTTAGGAGCAGCTCATCCACTCTGGTGAGGGGGGGATGAATGGGCACCCCACCACCTGTGGCAAGCTGTTGCCTATGGATATCATACGCACGCCGCCGGACATGTCTAACTAAATCACTGCAGTGATGGCGTACCTGCTCATATGTCTGGTTATGCATGCCTATGTCATTTACCCAGCGAACAAGATCTTGCCACAGTGCAGTATGCTCATGCTGGTGCTGGCTGGCCCTGGAAAAAAGCAGGTTATAGTGCTGCACCAGGCTGGCCTGTATTTCCTGCTCCTCCGCAGCTGTATATGCCAGATTGCGTTGATGAGCCATAACCCTGGCAGACAATTAAACGATATGTGTGAGCAAGTCATGTGGCACACTTAACATTATGAAGTACAGCTATCACTTAACTTCCATATATAGCATCTGTCTGTCTATCAGAGGATACACACGTTCAATACCACATATCAGTGCACAGCCCACAACTGTCTAACAGTGCCTAACACACTCCATACAACACACCAGTATACACCAGTACTCGGCACACTGTTTGGGATACAATGCACAACCTCACACTGGGGGTTTATATCAAGCTAATGCATGAAGAAATATGTCATCCAATGCAATGAATGTAATGTACATTTACAGTATTAACAGTAATCCACCCTAGTCTTTGATGCCATACCCCTACCTAACATATGTGCACAGTTGTTAATATAGCTGGCATACTGCTGTAACAGAGTATACATGTTGCTAGGTACACACACATACCCTGTAACACACATGTGATTGCGGGCATGGTACAGTCATCATTACACACACATTAGACATACATACAACACACAAATGTATGTCAACACAGATGAGCATTACCTGTGTACCTTATTGTACTGTGTGCCCCTACTTACAGATACCTATGCCTGAGGTATGTAATCTGTGCAGACTACAGGAAACACACAAGACAGTGTTACCTGGGAATGTGAACATACACCATATCTGCATCCCAATAATTGACACATCTTTCTCTGGCCTCACACCTAGGACACAAACTACCATGACAGACACAACCTCACACTAAGCTATCAAACCTTTACAGACCTTGCACACAGTCAGTGTCACACTCATTCAACCTCACATAGCAGGTATTGCACTGAGTACATGTGTGTGTGTGCATTGTGTCATAGTTAGGTAATATGCTATTGGCCCTGGGCCTAGAGCAGCCTAGCCATATGCTACCCTGCCCTTTGACACACATGTAATGTGATTTCACTTGCTCCCATCAAACAGAAACACAGAGGTGACTCCCAGGGCATATTACCTATCTCCATAACATTCATCAGGAGTATGTATGACATCTACTAATGAGGAGCCTTGTTTTTTTAATGCTGGGTGGTTTAGTCCAGAGTATGGCATATTTGTGTATAGGAACCTGTACCTCCAGCATGTGCTGTTTAGTGCAGTGACAAGGATTAAGGCCCTAGGTCATGTAGCCCGGAGGGATTGTGAGGTGTTGTCATGGTGCTTGGCCGAATGCTATGGGTGTGACATACCTCTGCATGTCTGGCAGTGGTAACCTATGGGTAGGCAGTATGCAACGCACTCTAGCTGTGCTTTTGTGAGTCAGTCTGCATAGGGCACGTATTTGAGGGCAGTATCACTCTTTGTTAGGTATGTCTGTGGCCTTTCCACTTGTTGTAGTTGTCATGTGAGGTACATACCACATGGGGCATTGTGAGGAGTAGAGGGGTACACTGACCTATATTTCCCTAGAGGACACACCTTTTGTGATGACACGTACCACGTAGAGAGATTATAAGACTAGTGTGGCACTGTGATTATCAAAGGGGAGCCTACTGTCCACCTGTGTCCCATGTTCCCTTCTGACACCTTCAGTGTTAGGCAGGCTAACACCTATGTGGTAGTTACTGCGTAAAGAGTTTTGGAATAGGGTATGGCACTGCTGTGTCAACACTGGTGTTCAGTCCATGCCTTGGTCAACAGGCACCTGTTGCAGGACATATGACCCCGTGTCTCCCTCTCTCTCTCTCTCTCTA
This sequence comes from Protopterus annectens, assembly GCF_019279795.1. Taxonomy (NCBI): domain Eukaryota; kingdom Metazoa; phylum Chordata; order Ceratodontiformes; family Protopteridae; genus Protopterus; species Protopterus annectens. The sequence goes on along the minus strand of NC_056744.1, from coordinate 673,787,525 downwards.
TATATATATATATATATATATATATATATATATATATATATATATATATATATATGCATACTTATCTATACATATCTATACATATCTATATATATCCATATATATCCATATACATCTATTTATATCTATATATATATATATATATATATATATATATATATATATATATACATATATATCCATATATATATCTATATTTATCCATATACATCTATATATATATATATATATATATATATATATATATATATATCCATATATATATCTAAATATATCTATATCTATCTATATATGTATATATGTATATTTGTATATATCTATACATAGATCTATATATCTATAATTCTATATATCTATATATGTCTATAGATATATATACACACATATATATATATATATATATATATTTATATATATATATATATATATATATATATATATATATATACACATATGTATATATATATATATATATATATATATATATATATATATATATATACACACATACATCTAAACATCCATTGCTGTACATATAGCTGCACATATAGGCACATATACTGCCCACCTGTCATGGATAGGGATGTCAATTATGCAACTGTTGTGAGACATACGGTTATGTAATACTATTGCACAATGTTGTGCAGAATGCATTCTGCTGTCCTCAGGCCATATAGCTGTAGCAGGCCTCACTGCCTGTAGCTCAGTCCCACAGCGTTTAATCACATGACATATACCAGCATTGCTTGCTGTCTGCAATGCCACACACTACAACCTACATACATATGTGCACATAGCAGCCTTCAAAAACATACATATGTCCAGCCTTCACTAACAGTTGCAGTATGTCCCTTGCCCTATGCAAATGTGCATGTACGTATAGATATGGACTGCGGCCACATATGGATGGTTCACGGTATGTAGAGTACCCTTCAGACACATCATTCAGATGTCAGCAAATATATATCTGTTACATACCTTACCTTTGTATTCCTCACCTCCATCTGTTGTAGGTGTTGATTGTTCTTGTGTTTGTTGTTTTTTTTTTTTTTTTTGTTTGTTTTTTTTGTTTGTTTTGGTTTCCTCTGTGTGTTGGTCTTTCCTTTCAGTGTCTGTCTCCTACTGCCTGTTTGTATCTGTCTGTCTCTGTCTGTCTCTCTCACTCACGCTCTCTCTCTCTCCCAGTTGGTGCAATGATATTATTGCATGTGTGGACAGCAGATACAGGCTGCTTTTCTAGGTATCTGCACATGTGCATGTGATGGCCTCTGCACCAATTGGTGCCCACCATTTAGTAATTGCATGCAGCCTGATGTGTGGTAATTGCAGTTCTCACTGTGATTTCAGGACACTGCTATAAAATGATAGGTTAAGTGGGCATAGCTCTTTCAGTTTTGCAAGGTGGGGACCATGCTTGTTTGCTGTGGACACTGTTATCTCAGTCAGAAGGTTGGTATATTTCTCATATCTGAAGCTGGGTTGTAGCCAGTGAAATGCATGTTGTACTGAAACCTGACTGTTGCTTCTTCCAGTACACTCTTCTCAGTGTGTAGGTTTATTCACACCTCCTAATGCTAACACTGGATACATGGGAGTATGTACTTTCTTTTGGAATTAGAGAATTAACTGGCATACAACAGTAGTTATTGCAATGTATTCCTATGGCTTTCCTATTTTCCCTTTACATTCACTCCTTGTAATGCATGTTATATTTCTTTCAGCACCAAGTTATTGTATATCTGCTGTGGCTTAGTGGTATATCATGCAGACTGGTAAGTCCAAGGTGTGGGGTTTGAGACTGACAAGGGTATTTTATTTTGCTGCTGAGCAGTACAAGGGCCTTGTCATACAGAGTGACTAAGGCACTTTTAAGCAGTTGTAAGCGGGTTTGCGTGGGTTTGCATGACGCTTAGCGATGCTAAGCTAAGCTTAGCTTAGCTTATTGTATTTTAGCAATACTAAGCTAAGCTTGGCTTAGCTTATCATATCTTAGCAATGCTAAGCTAAGTGCACACATGCGCACACTGGTGCAAACACACTTACTACTGTTTACAAGTGCACACTCCCGCTAACCCCCGCGCTCATTTCTTTGACAGAAAAGTAAATGTGGAGATAGGAATGTGGTGATAAAGGGTGTACAAAGAGGGGGAAAAAGTAGGGAAACCAGCTTGGGATGTACATGATGGGTGTGGAGAAGGTCCATAGCTGCCCATTTCTTTACCAGCAACAGCTGTGCATATGCAATACATTAGGTGGGATATTTGAAACCTTCCACCCCTGAGAGAGGGGGTGAGAACAACTAAGTATGTTGTACTACCAATTATGAATATCAGGCACATGCACTGTTTGTGAACTGCTATACTGTCATTAGTGCATTACTCACTTCTCAACAGTTTGTGGTTTGTTTGTGTTGACATTAGCACAGTCTACTCAGGACAACTGGACATATTTCAGTACTGTGTATGCCTACCTACACCCTTGGTTGTGCATGACTACATGGGTATATAGTACCTTTGGGTAGGGGTGCAGAACTGCAGAGTGCATTATTTATTATCGTGTGATGTTTATCTTGCTGAACATGCAGAGTTGCTGTGTACCTGTAAGTCTATAAAGGCTAGTAATCTGTCTGAGTAGCTCCCACCTGTGGACATATCCAGATGGTAGACAGAGGTTAGCCTAGCATTCACTGACTGTGCACCACACCAGTCTTTTCAGCACATGAACAATAGCATTGTCACAGGTGGTTGCTAGCAGTACATGGCTACATCCTTTGATATTTCTATGTTGTACTCCTACATAAGGGCATGCTTGTGGAATTCATTCTACAGCTATTCACAGGGTGTCTAACAGCAGACAGGCTGATATGCCTGTGTGTTTCTGACACTTCCAGGCCTCAGATACTCTCAGGTATATTTGAACAGCCTCAGGGAAAGGTACATATCAGTGGGATACACCTGTGATATATTTCAGATATTTTGCAGTTGAGACTTTGGGGTATTCGGAGCATATGTATTACTACACCATTTCTGACGTGCAAGCAGTGTCTACTCTCACGTATTGACATTTATCATTAAGTGGGATTCCTCACCTTTCTGCCTACTGTTAGTACATTTCACAGGGAGTCAGAGGGGCACAGCTAACATTTGTTTGTAAATCAGGGACATCCCTGTAAATCAGTCAAAGTTGGGAGGTCTGGCCTCTGACCTATTCAAATATGCCAGTGTTTATCCTGCTCTGATACTGTGTTGGGTTTGTAAGGTGCTACTGTAACATTATTCCCTACTAGCATGGCTGCTTGTCTTATCACACTCGTAATGCAATTCCACAACAATTGCTTGTAAAGATCCACAGAACAAGCTTTGTGTTATGGCCTTCCTATTCGCTCATTGTAATGCATGATATATTTCTTTCAGCAACAAGTTCTTGTATGTCTGCTCTGTTTTAGTGGTACTTCATGCAGTCTGGTGAGTCCAAGGTCTGGAGTTCGAGACTGACAGGGGTATTCTATTTTTCTGCTGAGCAGTACAAGGGCCCTATCATACATAGTGACTAAGGCACTTTTAAGCAGTTGTAAGTGGCCACAAGCTCACAATCCCACACCCCCGTTTACTACTGCTTAAAAGTGCTTACTCCCGCTAATCCCACGCTAATTTCTTTGAAAGAAAAGAAAATAGGGAGATAGGAAAGTGGTGAAAAGGAGGGCACAAAGAGGGAAAGACAGTAGGAAAACCAGCTGGGATGTGCAGGAAGGGTGTAGGGAAGGCCCATAGCTGCCCATTTCTTTAAAAGCAACAGTTGTGCATATGTTCGTAATTTGGTGTGAAATTTGCAACCTTCCACCCCTGAGAGAGGGGTGAGGACAACAGAGTATGTTGCAGTGCCAATTATAATTCTCAGTTTACATGTCCGGCGGACATGTGTGCAAAATGGGCAGCTATGTATGGGGAGTAATTTTTTTGTGGGAACAGATTGCCTTTTTTTTATTTTTATTTTTTCAGGTGAGAGTGGAATGTGAGGTAGGGGATGTAGGTATATTTGGGGAGGTAGGTTGGGGAGGTAAACAGACAAGACAAACAAGATGCATACAGGGGCGGTATTTGACACATGGGGTGGGTGAACACAATTGACAGGGGAGTTTGTTTGGAAATCGCAAACCCATGAGCCCACAGATGATAACAGTGGAACTGAAATCCCCACCCATGGGCAGTCACCACTCCACCTTCACAGCCCCAAGGGTGGCTGTGCTGGGGGCTGAGTAGGATGGGCAGGCTCACCCGAGAGACGTGCCACTCTCGCTTCAAGCTGGCATAGGGGATCAGCGACTGAACACTGGATCTCCCTACACACCACAGCTGGGACCCCTCGAAGGGTGACAGGTGGCCCTTCTCCGCCCATGCTTGCACAGGGGGATGAGCTCCATCCCCTGCAGTGCTTCCACCCAAAGGTAGCACAGGACCAATGGAGGAGGGGAGCCCGGGCTGGACACTGGAGCTGCTGGTGCCAGGTGCACTTGCCAACTGAGGAGAGACAGGTGGGTCCGCTGGGACCGGCCTTCCCATACGTTCTGTGATTAGGTGTGTTTAATTACAACATAAGCAACAGCATTCAAGATTATTTGTAACAGCATGCAGTAATATTCCCATTAACCCAACGCACCAAGGTTCCAACAGTTGAACAGCAAGCATAACACATGCATATATTGAACGACGGTGGATATTCCAACAGCATGCAGGGATGTTTGGTAGCAACAGGCCACCATGAATGTGGTGTTTGAACAGGGCACATGCATCAACATGAATGCAAATATTTATAAAACAGTAGGACATATGTCCCAAAAAATATTTAAGATTACACATACTAAATTGAGGTGTGGAATTGCATGGTTTATGCACAAACAGTAAGGTATAGAAAAGAACCTCAGTTAACATGTTATAATTACTTTTAATCTACGCTACATTCCTAATGACTGCAACTGTATATTCCCTACATGTATTATTACACTTGCCACCATGCATTAGGTTGTGTAATGGGTTTGGCTAGTTCAATATATTTTAATTTCATCATAACACTCACTTGGTTTACCAGTCATGTATAAACAATGCAATGTCAATTTAACCTATGCACATTTTAATGTTTCATTTTATTATTTGGCTGTTCTTTTGCTCAAAACAGTCTCAATTGTTTCTTAATGCAACTCAGCTCTAACCAAACATGTGACTAATTAACATCCTCATTTAAACAGTTGCCTCACTGCAGGCAACTGTTTTTGACTTGAAAAAGCTTGGCATTCCCCAAGCGAAAGCGCTTGTCTGATTTTGCTGTTCTGTACCTACTGACTTTGGATTTTACCATTTGGTCTGATTTTGCTGCTTTGTACCAACTGTCTTTGGATTTTTACCACTTGGCAACTAATAAAGGACTTACCTTTTTTACGAACTATTGTCTTCACTTTGCGGTTCTGGAACTACTCTTCTTGGTGTTATCAGTTTTGCTCTTATTTTTCTTCAACTAGTTCAATATATACTTGACCTATATCTGATATACTAACTGTCCAAGATGCTGATGTTACTGCTACATATTTCATGATTGCTTTTATATTTCTTTATCTACATTGGATGTTTTCACATGACATTTTCACTTCAATTTGTACAGAACCCTGCATTTATGGAAGCACACTCACATTTCTGGGGAACATATTAGCATGCTACTCGTGTGCAAGATTTACTTATGCATGCCAGCCAGTAACTGACTGTTGAGGACTGTATATACGCTTCACAGCTACTAGCACTTCCAACACCCACTTTAGATGGGGCTGCAGAACTCTGGGTTGCCAGCACTTTTTAAAACAGTACTATTTGTATAATGCAAGGGTACAACAACAATTCAAACTAAGTGACACGCACACACTCCAGGTTTTAAACCTTTATTACTGACATTGCACACTTTTCCACAGACTCACACCTTTATTTGTTGTAACAGTGCATATGGAAGACATATTCAAGACAGATTAGACCTTTATTAATGGGTTAGAACACACTTTTTCAGGCTCATTCACTTATTTTATATGACAGTACCTGCAGAGATTTTATTCCAGACATATGTTACCTTTCTTAATGGGTTACTATGCTCTTTTTCTAGCTATATGAATTTTCGTATAACAGTACATGCAGAGGACTTATTCAGGCCATTTTGTGGCTGTATTATTGCACTACAACACTTTATTTCATGCTCTCTCCCCTATTTTATATAATAAAACATGCAAAAGAATCACTAACCTGCCTGGTGGCGCAGCCTTTGCAGCCTATCAGCATAGGCTTGCTGATTCGCAGCACGATCACCTGCAGCTGTAAAGTAAATGAAGGGATACTGAGACATACCTATCCATTATACAAACTCAATTATCAATTCTTACATACTGCATTCCATGGCTACATACTCAGTCATGGGGCATCCTGCATCCCACGGGCCTCCTGGATCCATTGATTCAAGCAGTCCTCCTTCCGTCTCTTCAGGTCTGCATGGTGGTGACGGACCTGCTCACTGGTGCGAGGAATGCCTGTGGCACTGGTGAGGTCATGAGCTAACCGGTTCCAAGCCTCAGCCTTGTATTCCATCCCTTGGAACTGGCCCTGCAGGAGTCTGGACTCATGATGGTGGACAAGGAGCCAAACCATGTATTTCGACTCCTCGATGCCCCAACGCTGCGCTCGGAAGCATGAAACCTCTCCTGCACCTGCCATTCTGACTGCAAATGTGAGATACAATCAGTTATGGTGAGTATTCCTGCCTATGGGGCTTAAATATGTCGCGTTTCCCACACTTTTTTGTGATTGGCCATTTTTGAGAATTCTAAGCTGACTGCAGACCAGCTTAGTAATGGTTAATCTACCATTTCTAAGTATATGTATGTTAATAGTGGCTTTGTCTCCTAAGCTGTCATGGCTTAGTGGTTTTGTACTTTGATTATGATGCACAGGGTCCTGGGTTTGAACCTTGTCATTCTTTTATTTTATTACTGTCTAGACAGGCTAGGGGGTATGGCTGAGTTTAAGCAACTTAGCTCTACGTTGTTCGCCGGTGCCCTACATTGCCCTGGTTGGCGTGGCGTGCACGTCCGAGCAAACATATTGCGCTGGGTAAAGTGCTTTTAAACTTTGGGCAACTCTATTGCACTGGGTAAAGTGCTATTAAACTATGGGCAACTCTGTTTAGCTGGGTAAAGCGCTATTAAACTATGGGCACCTCTGTTTAACTGGGTAAAGCACTGCTTAACAGCAGGCTATTATATATCTGGATCCTTTAAAAATATATATTTTGTTCACTGATACATTGGCCATTTCACTGCTTTTAATAATATTTTAATCATATATGTCTGGTATTATTTCAAATACTGATTTAAAACATAAATAGGAAGGGGAGTGGTGGGACTCAAACCATGAATGCCTCCTCTTTCTGCATATGCTCGACCATTACGCTATTGCTATTTGGCTTAATTTGTATAAGTAGTTCTTATATGCTCTTCAATGTCACAATTGTGGTTAAGCAATGGGCAAACCCGTGCAAACAAGTGCAAATACGGGCGGCTATATCGTGGATTTAAAAAAAGTAAAATTATTTTTTTACGTTTTATAACTGTGATGGGGGTTTACAGTGTCAGGGAATGTGGTGTTGGGTGCGAGTACATTTGACCGAACTCGCTCTTGTCTGTTGACATTATGCTTTTTAAAACCTTGCAGGGGTGTGGACTTTTAGACTGCTCTGCAGTTGGACACGCCCCCTGCTTTCCTACTCAGTCCGTGTAAGAGTTACAGATGAGTCAGTGTGCCTTCATGAATATTCATGGCACGCTGATGTCATACCGTTCAACTGCAGCCTCCGAGTGAGACATATTAAGTCTTACATGGAGGTTTCGTGAATCCGGGGGTAAGTCTTTTGTATGTCTAATATTAAGTCAAAATATGATTACAGTTTGTGAAATTATTATTGTTTCAGTCTTTGATGGTAGCCAAAGGTGTCCTTTACAGCACCTACAATCTGCCCAGTATTGACTCCTTCTACAATTCATACTGAGTTATATGTATCGATAGCATATCTAAATAAGACTGTACATTCCTTTTTATGAGACCCATTTGTCCTTCTACTATTAGAACTGTCTGGGTATCTCTTCCAAACTGACCTCATTTCTACCTGCAAATCCTGGTATTTTATGACTTTGTGTCTCTCTGTATGTACAACACTATAATCACTGGGTGCAGCAATTTCAGTAATCAATGCTACTTTTGTCTTCTTTTCGTGGGCTACTATACCTGTTTTTTCTTGCATCTATTTTTTGAGCTGTTGGTAATGGGTAATCCTACGTGTACAACTGGATGAAATAATACATCAACTGATGTAAGTATTGCTATAAAATTTAACTTAAATTCTTATAGACTGTAAATGGACAACTTTCTTATCTTTCCAAATATTAATGAGGAATGGTTAATGATCTATTGTGGTTATTTTTGTAGTAACATGCCTTTGAATCTGGGTTAATAAAGCCTCTCACTTTTTAGTATTCATATTATTTGATGCAGCTGCTTGATGCATAAGTGTAGAGCATTATTATTCTGTTATTCTGTATCTGAAGCATTTGTATTCATATTCATATAGTGGGTGTTCTCTGAGCTTGGTTATAAAACCATCAAATGTATGGTGCTTTCTAATAACATTAGACATTGTAGTTTATTCTTTAGATTGCTAGCATTTCTCTTATAAATATTTTGTATGCATTACTTGATAATATATATGAAATTCTATATGCATCCTACAGTGTAGCATAACTTTTTGTAAACACTTCTTAATAATTCCTGCTCTAGACCTCCCATGCTGACCATTTCATTGTCATGGTTAGCATATCATGTCAGCTTTTAGATTGCTTAGATGTATGTATGTATGTATGTATGTATGTATGTATGTATGTATGTATGTATGCAGCTTTACATGGGCTTCAGATATTAGATTTTGAAAACAAATTTTAAGAGTACAGGGAAGTTTCCTGTAAAGCAAATATACTCTTACAGGCTGCACAGGAACACTGCTTTCCTGATGACTGTACTCTTATAAGAAGTAATGTTAAAGATATTTCCTGTTCAGAAAGAGTTCATGATTTTAACATGGTTAACTTTACCCCTGTCTCAATTTATGGGTGCTAAATCTTAGGTTAAGTTGGATGATATCACAGTCTATGTTTAGAAGCAATAAGGTAAATGTGAGTCAGGAGCAACTAGATACAATGGTTGTTATTACAATATTAAAAACAAATGTTATTACCTCTAGTTGGACTTACGCACAATTGGTTGTAAGTCATTTTGATTAATTGAATCCAATAGTATTTGGGTGTGAATGTTTTATGGAAGCTTTCACAGTCTATGACTTGAAATGAGAATGCTATTACCTTCAAATTTTGCTTCTAGCAAAGTACTAAATTGCCATTGTGGTTTGTTAAGCCATTTTCTTTGATTCTTTTTTGTGTTGTGTTAACTGAGGCTGGAACAACACACCACTCTGCCAAGCTATACATGCCTTCCCATTGCTCCCCAATCTACTACCATTCCAACCCTGATTCTATTAAATTCATACTTACCTAACCACTCCTACAATCTACCTCACCAGAAATCAACCAGTCTCAACTAAACACATCACTTTTCAAATTACATCATAATCAGTAAGGTTCCTGCATCTCTTACTGTTTGTACACCTGATCAGTACCTGCAAATGGTAAATGGTAAACAAATGTAAAATAAAATAAAAAGTATATCACTTTACTAACCATCCAACAATACAGTTCATCCCCTTATCATCAGAAAGCATATCTGGCAGGCCTAATCTCCAGTCAAATTTGTACACTTAAATTAATCCTCAAAGAAAGCTTTACAGCTTAAGTCAAACTAACCTGTTCTCTTTTCTGCCTAAACTTTGATTCTGTTACTCTCACAACTTCTTGACTTAATAATCAGGCAGTATTTAAAATTATTATATCCTAGAATTTCTTAGCAAAACACTATATTATACTACATAGCTGACACAGCACTCACAGCACCTCCCCTTACTCTACCTAACACACTGACAAACTCAGTATTAACCCATCAGTGACAATATTTCCTCCTGATTAATATGGCGGGATCACAGATCTCACTTTACCTGAACACTATCATTTTCTTCTCTAACTCCAAGGCCAGTGCTCTCTTCACGCCTCTGACAGTTGGACTGTAAACATTTGTTTCCTGTTGTACTTCTTCTGTTTCACTGTATGTCCTATCAGTCTTCCTTTGCATATTTGTGACTTGCAGGACAACATTGCTATAGAAGTGGTTTTCTTTAAACAACATTTGTGTCACATAATCTCCTTCCCCCTTTTTTCCCACATCTTCCTCTACTGGATCTCTCTCTCCTCCTCCTCTCACTTGACTCTTTTGTTTATACCTTTGGACTATGCTTATGTCCTGACAATTTCTTCCTTTATACTATTACTACAATATTCTAGGTAGTAGACAAGCAGTACAAATCAAGGTTTGCATAAAACCCAGGAAGCTTATAAACTAGGTATCTTCTACCTTGCCAGGTCCCCTTGCTCCTAGTTTTGATATCAAACTGCACTTTTATTGCAGCTACTAACAGCCCAGCATTCTACATTTCTACTCAAACAATCTAGGTGGCAGGTAGACTAACAGTTATCTTTTCACTCAGGCTAGGTGGGATACAGACTGCTCTTTCTTCTCTTGTTAGGTCTTTTACTTTACTGGTTATACTATTCCTCTGTCTAAACAACAATTAGACTGTATAGTTTAACTTGTGTACACAGCCTAGGCAGCAAAATGGCTGATACCTTCGTTCACCTTTTGTCAGATAAGATTACTTTCTTGTCTAAGTGAAAGTAGGCTGTAGTTTAATTTCATCCTCGGCTATTTCATTCTCTTTACTTCTGTTATTACTCCAACAGCCTAGTGGCAGATAGGCTGTGCAATTTAACCTCTGCAAACCATCTAAGTGGGTGATGGGCTGTGGTCCGTCACTCAACTGATCATTTTACCTCATATCCGTTGTAGTAGATTAGCTGCAATTTTACTGCACATCTTGACATGGTTTAGAAAGTATACTTATTTTTTAATTCAATAAGATAGATTACATTTACAATCAAGACAAGAGTTAGGCTAGAGTGTTTCCTTTACCCATGTTTTCTCCTCCTGTTGTTAGAGTAGAAAACACTTCATTAAAGTACTTACTGCCATCTACTCCCACCATCTCTCTCTCTATCTCTCTCTCTCCAGCATAGCACCTCTGTCACCCATAATTAACCTGATATATTCTCTTTTATACCTCTTGCACATTACCGATTTGAATCATCTATCCATCTCAGCCTCTACAATTATAACCCCATCAAAGTTGCAGATTCATTTATACCAATTTTTTAATTCTCAGCCCTTTCTTTGGCATGCTGTCCTTCAATTTAGTCACTTTAGCCTTCAGTCTGTTCTTTACAGTTACCTCCCCTTTTTCTCATTAATGATGTCAGGAACCCCCAGCCCTACAAAGGCCTACTACTGTTAAATAATAATACACAATCTAGTGAGTGATGGCAGCCATAACTCACTTATGTTACTAGGTAACAATTTCTATTGCTATGCATTCTTCTTCAGAGGTAACCAGTCCTCAACCCCAAAATAAAGTTTCTCTCAAGATGCTACCATCTGCTACTCACAATTCTGCATTCAAGAGTTATTCAGTCAAAGCAGGATCAGCTCAACTCAGCCATCAATTACCCAAACCAATCACCTATGATATCATAAATAAATACCTTAAAATTGCTTGCCTTAATGCATGCAGTCTTAATAATAAATGGAGTATACTTGAAGTATGGCTCTTACCAGAAAATCCCTATGTTTTTGCTATAATGGACAGCGCAGTGGTGCAACGGTAGCATTGTTACCTCACAGCAAAGAGGTTCTCCAGTTCAGTTCTCGGCTGTAGTGCCTTCTGTGCAGAGTCTGCATATCCTCCCTGCATTTCTGTGGGTTTCCTCCAGCTGCTCTGGTTTCTCTCACATTTCAAAGACATGCCTCCGCTGAAAATTGGCTTCATTCCAAGTCAGACTTTCCTGGTAAATAAATGTTAAAATAAAATATCAGAAGCCTAGTTGTAAGACGATTATGACCCCCTAAACTTTTATATTAGACAGTTTAAGATATATATATATATATATATATATATATATATATATATATATATATATATCTGGGTTACTTTCATTTGATCGAAAATTCATTTGATCTAAACTCATTTGATTGAGATTTCATTTGATCGAAAACCAGTATTTAAGGCAAATAACACGGATTTCTCCCCCTCCCCAAGGTCGTGCGACCCTGGAGCTGGTATATATAGTTAGGGGGTGTGGGGGGGTGCAGCCCCCCACATTGGGGGGTGTGAGGGGGGAGTGAAGCCCCCTACCTATTTTCGTTCAAAATCTGTACTTTTTTGTGTCCCCCCACACCTCTCTAACTATATATACCAACTCCAGGGTCGCATGACATTGGGGAGGAGGATCAATCCCTGTTATTTGCCTTGAAGTGTACTGAATTACTGGTTGTCAGTCAAATGAAATTTCGATCAAATGGATTTCAGTCAAATGGGCTGTCGATCAAACAAAGGTAACCCATATATATATATATATATATATATATATATATATATATATATATATATATATATATATATATATATATATATATATGTATATCCAAGTAAAAAGAGGAAAAGGCGCCAAAAGTCACTAACAACAACAGAAAAAAGCACCTGGATAGCCGTTTCCACGAAAACACGTTTATTGACAGGTTGTAAGCACACCACTCACTAATGATGACCACAACAGTAAGCAGTACGTTTTTGTCCACAACTTCTTCAGATATACACAAGCATTACCTAAAAACAAATATATAAACTCCTTTCAATGAATTAAATTACATAAAATTATTCAATTAACCTGTCTTAACTATTGCAGTACCAAAATAATACAATACATATTACTTAATAGGAAGCATATACCTCTACTTATTACTAAAACGTTTATATACCCTATCAAAGAAACATATATTAAACATACAAATAAAAATATAGATGTTATAAATCCCATTCAATTAATGTATACCATATTAAAAGCATTAAAAAATTGTTAATATATTTATTTTTCTAAAACTAATAAAGAGAATGTTAAAAAAAAAATTGTTAATATATTAAGAATGTATTAGTGACATCTAGTGGCACAATTTCATATCATTGCCAGCATATCTAAAACCTTAAAGAATGAGAAATTAAAATCCATCAACCCAAAAACTGCATCAATTAATCATTTTTTGCTAAAATTTAAGAAAATTTGAACAAATCCCACATGTATAACAGTATCAAGTCTCCTATTAACCTAAACAGTGCATATGAAACGTGCATATAAACACTACTTAAAATTGGATTGAATTAAAATACAGATATGAATCCAAAGGAATGTGTGCACATATTATTACAAATGTTAAAAATGTATATAAAATAGTGTTTAAAAATTGATGTTTTGATTATTTAAAATTATAATGAGAATTCCTACCACAATTTTGCTGCCCTAAGCTTCAATACAGGTGCAAGGGATACCATATCATTCAATCCTGGCCATTTATTAGATTCTAAAATCAGTTGCCAGTTTAACTCCCTATACTCAAGTTTGGTTTCCCATGCAACACCTCTAATGTCTGACTATACATATATATACATATATATATATATATATATGGGTCTACTACTAATGCCCGAAGCGACGATTCCCCAACGGAAAACTCACTGACACCAGATGACCGACAGGTAAGTGTACCGACAGGGTGATTTGCCGACAGCGGAAAGACCGACAAGGGAATGTGCGATCGCGACGCGGTAAGTGTGCGATGGTGACGGAGTTAGGAGCGGTCAGGTAAGTGCTCGAGATTGTGGGATGTCGGGTTAGGCTGTGGGAAAGGTGAGTGTGTGTTCGTGTCGGAGGTATGGTTCGGGTAAGGTAAGTGTGTGCTAGTGAGGGACTGTAGTTTAGGGACGGGTTAAGTGAGTTAGGTTAGGGTGCAGGTAGGTGAAGTGTGCGTTAGTGTCGGAGCTTGGGCTAGGGTGGGTTAAGTGAGTTAGGGTTAGGTGCAGGTAGGTGAAGTG
>NC_056744.1:673743311-673770811 GCF_019279795.1 Protopterus annectens | reverse complement strand
ATAGGTGCCTTCACAGTAAAATACTACTGCTACCCATTCAAATAATTAGAAGGTCTTCTGAATTTCATCCAGATTGCTTTCATTCATATTACTGATTCATGAAATCTGAAACTATGGGGAAAATGAAGAAAAAGCTTTTGTTAATGCTTCATTCCATAAACAAACAAACAATAAATAAATAAATAAAAATATTGGTTAAAGTATTTTTTACCGTATCAGTACTCTATTTGTGAACTGCTATACTGGCATTAGCACATTACTCACTTCTCAACAGTTTGTGGTTTGTTTGTGTTGACATTAGCACAGTCTGCTCAGGACAACTGGACATATTTCAGTACTGTGTATGCCTACCTACACCCTTGGTTGTGCTTGACTACATGGGTATATAGTACCTTTGGGTAGGGGTGCAGAACTGCAGAGTGCATTATTTATTATAGTGTGATGTTTATCTTGCTGAACATGCAGAGTTGCTGTGTACCTGTAAGTCTATAAAGGCTAGTAATCTGTCTGAGTAGCTCCCACCTGTGGACATATCCAGATGGTAGACAGAGGTTAGCCTAGTATTCACTGACTGTGCACCACACCAGTCTTTTCAGCACATGAACAATAGCATTGTAACAGGTGGTTGCTAGTAGTACATGGCTACATCCTTTGATATTTCTGTGTTGTACTCCTACATAAGGGCATGCTTGTGGAATTCATTCTACAGCTATTCACAGGGTGTGTAACAGCAGACAGGCTGATATGCCTGTGTGTTTCTGACACTTCCAGGCCTCAGATACTCTCAGGTATATTTGAACAGCCTCAGGGAAAGGTACATATCAGTGGGATACACCTGTGATATATTTCAGCTATTTTGCAGTTGAGACTTTGGGGTATTCGGAGCATATGTACTACTACACCATTTCTGACATGCAAGCAGTGTCTACTCTCACGTATTGACATTTATCATTAAGTGGGATTCCTCACCTTTCTGCCTACTGTTAGTACATTTCACAGGGAGTCAGAGGGGCACAGCTAACATTTGTTTGTAAATCAGGGACATCCCTGTAAATCAGTCACAGTTGGGAGGTCTGGCCTCTGACCTATTCAAATATGCCAGTGTTTATCCTGCTCTGATACTGTGTTGGGTTTGTAAGGTGCTACTGTAACATTATTCCCTACTAGCATGGCTGCTTCTCTTATCACACTCATGTAATGCAATTCCACAACAATTGCTAGTAAAGATCCACAGAACAAGCTTTGTGTTATGACCTTCCTATTTTCCCTTTACATTCACTCATTGTAATGCATGATATATTTCTTTCAGCACCAAGTTCTTGTATACCTGCTGTGGTTTAGTGGTACTTCATGCAGTCTGGTGAGTCTAAGGTCTGGAGTTCGAGACTGACAGGGGTATTCTATTTTTCTGCTGAGCAGTACAAGGGCCCTGTCATACAGATTGACTAAGGCACTTTTAAGCAGTTGTAAGTGGGTTTGCGCTGGTTTGCATGATGCTTAGCGATGCTAAGCTAAGCGTCCACAAGCTCACAATCGCACACCCCCGTTTACTACTGCTTAAAAGTGCTTACTCCCGCTTATCCCGTGCTAATTTCTTTGAAAGAAAAGAAAATGGGGAGATAGGAAAGTGGTGAAAAAGAGGGCACAAAGAGGGAAAGACAGTAGGAAAACCAGCTGGGATGTGCAGGAAGGGTGTAGGGAAGGCCCATAGCTGCCCATTTCTTTAAAAGCAACAGTTGTGCATATGTTCGTAATTTGGTGTGAAATTTGCAACCTTCCACCCCTGAGAGAGGGGTGAGGACAACAGAGTATGTTGCAGTGCCAATTATAATTCTCAGTTTACATGTCCGGCGGACATGTGTGCAAAATGGGCAGCTATGTATGGGGAGTAATTTTTTTGTGGGAACAGATTGCCTTTTTTTATTTTTTTTTTTCAGGTGAGAGTGGAATGTGAGGTAGGGGATGTAGGTATATTTGGGGAGGTAGGTTGGGGAGGTAAACAGACAAGACAAACAAGATGCATACAGGGGCGGTATTTGACACATGGGGTGGGTGAACACAATTGACAGGGGAGGTTGTTTGGAAAGCGCAAGCCCATGAGCCCACAGATGATAACAGTGGAACTGAAATCCCCACCCATGGGCAGTCACCACTGCACCTTCACAGCCCCAAGGGTGGCTGTGCTGGGGGCTGAGTAGGATGGGCAGGCTCACCCGAGAGACGTTCCACTCTCGCTTCAAGCTGGCATAGGGGATCAGTGACTGAACGCTGGATCTCCCTACACACCACAGCCAGGACCCCTCGAAGGGTGACAGGTGGCCCTTCTCTGCCCATGCTTGCACAGGGGGATGAGCTCCATCCCCTGCAGCACTTCCACCCAAAGGTGGCACAGGACCAATGGAGGAGGGGAGCCCGGGCTGGGCACCGGAGCTGCTGGTGCCAGGTGCACTTGCCAACTGAGGAGGGACAGGTGGGTCCGCTGGGACCGGCCTTCCCATACGTTCTGTGATTAGGTGTGTTTAATTACAACATAAACAACAGCATTCAAGATTATTTGTAAAAGCATGCAGTAATATTCCCATTAACCCAACACACCAAGGTTCCAACAGTTGAACAGCAAGCATAACACATGTATATATTGAATGACAGTGGATATTCCAACAGCATGTAGGGATGTTTGGTAGCAACAGGCCACCATGAACGTGGTGTTTGAACAGGGCACATGCATCAACATGAATGCAAATATTTATAAAACAGTATGACATATGTCCCAAAAAATATTTAAGATTACACATACCCATTGAGGTGTGGAATTGCATGGTTTATGCACAAACAGTAGGGTGTAGAAAAGAACCTCAGTTAACATGTTATAATTACTTTTACTCTACACTATATTCCTAATGACTGCAACTGTATATTCCCTACATGTATTATTACACTTGCCACCATGCATTAGGTTGTGTAATGGGTTTGGCTAGTTCAATATATACTTGACCTATATCTGACATACTAACTGTCCAAGATGCTGATGTTACTGCTACATATTTCATGATTGCTTTTATATTTCTTTATCTACATTGGATGTTTTCACATGACATTTTCAGTTCAATTTGTACAGAACCCTGCATTTATGGAAGCACACTCACATTTCTGGGGAACATATTAGCATGCTACTCGTGTGCAAGATTTACTTATGCATGCCAGCCAGTAACTGACTGTTGAGGACTGTATATATGCTTCACAGCTACTAGCACTTCCAACACCCACTTTAGATGGGACTGCAGAACTCTGGGTTGCCAGCACGTTTTAAAACAGTACTATTTGTATAATGCAAGGGTACAACAACAATTCAAACTAAGTGACATGCACACACTCCAGGTTTTAAACCTTTATTACTGACATTGCACACTTTTCCACAGACTCACACCTTTATTTGTTGTAACAGTGCATATGGAAGACATATTCAAGACAGATTAGACCTTTATTAATGGGTTAGAACACACTTTTTCAGGCTCAGTCACTTATTTTATATGACAGTACCTGCAGAGATTTTATTCCAGACATATGTTACCTTTCTTAATGGGTTACTATGCTCTTTTTCTAGCTATATGAATTTTCGTATAACAGTACATGCAGAGGACTTATTCAGGCCATTTTATGGCTGTATTATTGTACTACAACACTTTATTTAATGCTCTCTCCCCTATTTTATAAAACAAAACATGCAAAAGAATCACTAACCTGCCTGGTGGCACAGCCTTTGCAGCCTATCAGCATAGGCTTGCTGATTCGCAGCACGGTCACCTGCAGCTGTAAAGTAAATGAAGGGATATTGAGACATACCTATCCATTATACAAACTCAGTTATCAATTCTTACATACTGCATTCCATGGCTACATACTCAGTCATGGGGCATCCTGCATCCCACGGGCCTCCTGGATCCATTGATTCAAGCAGTCCTCCTTCCATCTCTTCAGGTCTGCATGGTGGTGACGGACCTGCTCACTGGTGCGAGGAATGCCTGTGGCACTGGTGAGGTCATGAGCTAACCGGTTCCAAGCCTCAGCCTTGTATTCCATCCCTTGGAACTGGCCCTGCAGGAGTCTGGACTCATGACGGTGGACAAGGAGCCAAACCATGTATTTTGACTCCTCGATGCCCCAACGCTGCGCTCGGAAGCGTGAAACCTCTCCTGCACCTGCCATTCTGACTGCAAATGTGAGATACAATCAGTTATGGCGAGTATTCCTGCCTATGGGGCTTAAATATGTCGCGTTTCCTGCACTTTTTTGTAATTGGCCATTTTTGAGAATTCTAAGCTGACTGCAGACCAGCTTAGTAATGGTTAATCTACCATTTCTAAGTATATGTATGTTAATAGTGGCTTTGTCTCCTAAGCTGTCATGGCTTAGTGGTTCTGTACTTTGATTATGAGGCATAGGGTCTTGGGTTTGAACCTTGTCATTCTTTTATTTTATTACTGTCTAGACAGGCTAGGGGGTGTGGCTGAGTTTAAGCAACTTAGCTCTACGTTGCTCGCCGGTGCCCTACATTGCCCTGGTTGGCGTGGCGCGCACGTCCGCGCAAACATATTGCGCTGGGTAAAGCACTTTTAAACTTTGGGCAACTCTATTGCACTGGATAAAGTGCTATTAAACTATGGGCAACTCTGTTTAGCTGGGTAAAGTGCTATTAAACTATGGGCACCTCTGTTTAGCTGGGTAAAGCACTGCTTAACAGCAGGCTATTATATATCTGGATCCTTTAAAAATATATATTTTGTTCACTGATACATTGGCCATTTCACTGCTTTTAATAATATTTTAATCATATATGTCTGGTATTATTTCAAATACTGATTTAAAACATAAATAGGAAGGGGAGTGGTGGGACTCAAACCATGAATGCTTCTTCTTTGTGCATACGCTCTACCATTACGCTATTGCTATTTGCTTAATTTGTATAAGTAGTTCTTATATGCTCTTCAATGTCACAATTGTGGTTAAGCAATGGACAAACCCGTGCAAACAAGTGCAAATATGGGCAGCTATATCGTGGATTTAAAAAAAATAAAATTAATTTTTTATGTTTTATAACTGTGATGGGGGTTTACAGTGTCAGGGAATGTAGTGTTGGGTGCAAGTACATTTGACCGAACTCGCTCTTGTCTGTTGACATTATGCTTTTTAAAACCTTGCAGGGGTGTGGACTTTTAGACTGCTCGGCAGTTGGACACACCCCCTGCTTTCCTACTCAGTCCGTGTAAGAGTTACAGATGAGTCAGCGTGCCTTCATGAATATTCATGGCACGCTGATGTCATACTGTTCAACTGCAGCCTCCAAGTAAGACATATTAAGTCTTACATGGAGGTTTCGTGAATCCGGGGGTAAGTCTTTTGTATGTCTAATATTAAGTCAAAGTATGATTACAGTTTGTGAAATTATTATTGTTTCAGTCTTTGATGGTAGCCAAAAGTGTCCTTTACAGCACCCACAATCTGTCCAGTATTGACTCCTTCTACAATTCATACTGAGTTATATGTATCGATAGCATATCTAAATAAGACTGTACATTCCTTTTTGTGAGACCCATTCGTCCTTCTACTATTAGAACTGTCTGGGTATCTCTTCCAAACTGACCTCATTTCTACCTGCAAATCCTGGTATTTTATGACTTTGTATCTCTCTGTATGTACAACACTATAATCACTGGGTGCAGCAATTTCAGTAATCAATGCTACTTTTGTCTTCTTTTCGTGGGCTACTATATCTGTTTTTTCTTGCATCTATTTTTTGAGCTGTTGGTAATGGGTAATCCAATACGTGTACAACTGGATGAAATAATACATCAACTGATGAAAGTCTAAAATTAAAAAGTATAAAATTTAACTTAAATTCTTATAGACTGTCAAAATGGACACCTTTCTTATCTTTCCAAATATTAATGAGGAATGGTTAATGATCTATTGTGGTTATTTTTGTAGTAACATGCCTTTGAATCTGTGTTAATAAAGCCTCTCACTTTTTAGTATTCATATTATTTGATGCAGCTGCTTGATGCATAAGTGTAGAGCATTATTATTCTGTTATTCTGTATCTGAAGCATTTGTATTCATATTCATATAGTGGGTGTTCTCTGAGCTTGGTTATAAAACCATCAAATGTATGGTGCTTTCTAATAACATTAGACATTGTAGTTTATTCTTTAGATTGCTAGCATTTCTCTTATAAATATTTTGTATGCATTACTTGATAATATATATGAAATTCTATATGCATCCTACAGTGTAGCATAACATTTTGTAAACACTTCTTAATAATTCCTGCTCTAGACCTCCCATGCTGACCATTTCATTGTCATGGTTAGCAAATCATGTCAGCTTTTAGATTGCTTAGATGTATGTATGTATGTATGTATGTATGTATGTATGCAGCTTTACAAGGGCTTCAGATATTAGAGTTTGAAAACAAATTTTAAGAGTACAGGGAAGTTTCCTGTAAAACAAATATACTCTTACAGGCTGCACAGGAACACTGCTTTCCTGATGACTGTACTCTTATAAGAAGTAATGTTAAAGATATTTCCTGTTCACAAAGAGTTCATAATTTTAACATGGTTAACTTTACCCCTGTCTCAATTTATGGGTGCTAAATCTTAGGTTAAGTTGGATGATATCACAGTCTATGTTTAGAAGCAATAAGGTAAATGTGAGTCAGGAGCAATTAGATACAATGGTTGTTATTACAATATTAAAAACAAATGTTATTACCACTAGTTGGACTTACGCACAATTGGTTGTAAGTCATTTTGATTAATTGAATCCAATAGTATTTGGGTGTGAATGTTTTATGGAAGCTTTCACAGTCTATGACTTGAAATGAGAATGCTATTACCTTCAACTTTTGCTTCTAGCAAAGTACTAAATTGCCATTGTGGTTTGTTAAGCCATTTTCTTTGATTCTTTTTTGTGTTGTGTTAACTGAGGCTGGAACAACACACCACTCTGCCAAGCTATGCATGCCTTCCCATTGCTCCCCAATCTACTACCATTCCAACCCTGATTCTATTAAATTCATACTTATCTAACCACTCCTACAATCTACCTCACCAGAAATCAACCAGTCTCAACTAAACACATCACTTTTCGAATTACATCATAATCAGTAAGGTTCCTGCATCTCTTACTGTTTGTACACCTGATCCGTACCTGCAAATGGTAAATGGTAAATGGTAAACGGTAAACAAATGTAAAATAAAATAAAAAGTATATCACTTTACTGACCATCCAACAATACAGTTCATCCCCTTATCATCAGAAAGCATATCTGGCAGGCCTAATCTCTAGTCAAAATTATACACTTAAATTAATCATCAAAGAAAGCTTTACAGCTTGAGTCAAACTAGCCTGTTCTCTTTTCTGCCTAAACTTTGATTCTGTTACTCTCACAACTTCTTGACTTAATAATCAGGCAGTATTTAAAATTATTATATCCTAGAATTTATTACCAAAACACTATATTATACTACATAGCTGACACAGCACTCACAGCACCTCCCCTTACTCTACCTAACACTCTGACAAACTCAGTATTAACCCATCAGTGACAATATTTCCTCCTGATTAATATGGCGGGATCACAGATCTCACTTTACCTGAACACTATCATTTTCTTCTCTAACTCCAAGGCCAGTGCTCTCTTCACGCCTCTGACAGTTGGACTGTAAACATTTGTTTCCTGTTGTACTTCTTCTGTTTCACTGTATGTCCTATCAGTCTTCCTTTGCATATTTGTGACTTGCAGGACAACATTGCTATAGAAGGGGTTTTCTTTAAACAACATCTGTGTCACATAATCTCCTTCCCCTTTTTCCCTACATCTTCCTCTGCTGGATCTCTCTCTCCTCCTCCTCTCACTTGACTCTTTTGTTTATACCTTTGGACTATGCTTATGTCCTGACAATTTCTTCCTTTATACTATTACTACAATATTCTAGGTAGTAGACAAGCAGTACAAATCAAGGTTTGCATAAAACCCAGGAAGCTTATAAATTAGGTATCTTCTACCTTGCCAGGTCCCCTTGCTCCTAGTTTTGATATCAAACTGCACTTTTATTGCAGCTACTAACAGCCCAGCATTCTACATTTCTACTCAAACAATCTAGGTGGCAGGTAGACTAACAGTTATCTTTTCACTCAGGCTAGGTGGGATACAGACTGCTCTTTCTTCTCTTGTTAGGTCTTTTACTTTACTGGTTATACTATTCCTCTGTCTAAACAACAATTAGACTGTATAGTTTAACTTGTGTACACAGCCTAGGCAGCAAAATGGCTGATACCTTCGTTCACTTTTTGTCAGATAAGATTACTTTCTTGTCTAAGTGAAAGTAGGCTGTAGTTTAATTTCATCCTCGGCTATTTCAGTCTCTTTACTGCTGTTATTACTCCAACAGCCTAGTGGCAGATAGGCTGTGCAATTTAACCTCTGCAAACCATCTAAGTGGCAGATAGGCTGTGGTCCATCACTCAACTGATCATTTTAACTCATATCCGTTGCAGTAGATTAGCTGCAATTTTACTGCACATCTTGACATGGTTTAGAAAGTATGCTTATTTTTTTAATTCAATAAGATAGATTCCATTTACAACCAAGACAAGAGTTAGGCTAGAGTGTTTCCTTTACCCATGTTTTCTCCTCCTGTTGTTAGAGTAGAAAACACTTCATTAAAGTACTTACTGCCATCTACTCCCACCATCTCTCTCTCTTTCTCTCTCTCTCCAGCATAGCACCTCTGTCACCCATAATTAACCTGATATATTCTCTTTTATACCTCTTGCACATTACCGATTTGAATCATCTATCCATCTCAGCCTCTACAATTATAACCCCATCAAAGTTGCAGATTCATTTATACCAATTTTTAAATTCTCAGCCCTTTCTTTGGCATGCTGTCCTTCAATTTAGTCACTTTAGCCTTCAGTCTGTTCTTTACAGTTACCTCCCCATTTTTTCATTAATGATGTCAGGAACCCCCAGCCCTACAAAGGCCTACTACTGTTAAATAATAATACACAATCTAGTGAGTGATGGCAGCCATAACTCACTTATGTTACTAGGTAACAATTTCTATTGCTATGCATTCTTCTTCAGAGGTAACCAGTCCTCAACCCCAAACTAAAGTTTCTCTCAAGATGCTACCATCTGCTACTCACAATTATGCATTCAAGAGTTATTCAGTCAAAGCAGGATCAGCTCAACTCAGCCATCAATTACCCAAACCAATCACCTATGATATCATAAATAAATACCTTAAAATTGCTTGCCTTAATGCATGCAGTCTTAATAATAAATGGAGTATACTTGAAGTATGGCTCTTACCAGAAAATCCCTATTTTTTGCTATAATGGACAGTGCAGTGGTGCAACAGTAGCATTGTTACCTCACAGCAAAGAGGTTCTCCAGTTCAGTTCTCAGCTGAAGTGCCTTCTGTGCAGAGTCTGCATATCCTCCCTGCATTTCTGTGGGTTTCCTCCAGCTGCTCTGGTTTCTCTCACATTTCAAAGACATGCCTCCGCTGAAAATTGGCTTCATTCCAAGTCAGACTTTGCTGGTAAATAAATGTTAAAATAAAATATCAGAAGCCTAGTTGTAAGATGATTATGACCCCTAAACTTTTATATAAGACACTTTAAGATATATATGTGTATATATATATATATATATATATATATATATATATATATATATATATATATCTGGGTTACCTTCATTTGATCGAAATTTCATTTGATCTAAACTCATTTGATCGAAATTTCATTTAATCGAAAACCAGTATTCAAGGCAAATAACAGAGATTTGTCCCCCTCCCCAAGGTCGTGCGACCCTGGAGCTGGTATATATAGTTAGGGGGTGTGGGGGGTGCAGCCCCCCACATTGGGGGGTGTGAGGGGGGAGTGAAGCCCCCTACCTATTTTCGTTCAAAATCTGTACATTTTTGTGTCCCCCCACACCTCTCTAACTATATATACCAACTCCATGGTCGCATGACATTGGGGAGGAGGATCAATCCCTGTTATTTGCCTTGAAGTGTACTGAATTACTGGTTGTCAGTCAAATTAAATTTCGATCAAATGGATTTCAGTCAAATGGGCTGTCGATCAAACGAAGGTAACCCATTTTATATATATATATATATATATATATATATATATATACAAGTAAAAAGAGGAAAAGGCACCAAAAGTCACTAACAACAACAGAAAAAAGCACCCGGATAGCCGTTTCCACAAAAACACGTTTATTGACAGGTATTAAGCACAGCACTCTCTAATGATGACCACAACAGTAAGCAGTACGTTTTCGTCCACAACTTCTTCAGATATACACAAGCATTACCTAAAAACAAATATATAAACTCCTATCAATGAATTAAATTACATAAAATTATTCAATTAACCTGTCTTAACTATTGCAGTACCAAAATAATACAATTCATATTACTTAATAGGAAGCATATACCTCTACTTATTACTAAAACATTTATATACCCTATCAAAGAAACATATATTAAACATACAAATAAAAATATAGATGTTATAAATCCCATTCAATTAATGTATACCATATTAAAAGCATTAAAAAATTGTTAATATATTTATTTTTCTAAAACTAATAAAGAGAATGTTAAAAAAAAAATTGTTAATATATTAAGAATGTATTAGCAACATCTAGTGGCTCAATTTCATATCATTGCCAGCATATCTAAAACCTTAAAGAATGTGAAATTAAAATCCTTCAACCCAAAAACTGCATCAATTACTCATTTTTTGCTAAAATTTAAGAAAATTTGAACAAATCCCACATGTATAACAGTATCAAGTCTCCTATTAACCTAAACAGTGCATATAAAATGTGCATATAAACACTACTTAAAATTGGATTGAATTAAAATACAGATATGAATCCAAATGAATGTGTGCACATATTATTACAAATGTTAAAAATGTATATAAAATAGTGTTTAAAATTGATGTTTTGATTATTTAAAATTTAAAATGAGAATTCCTATCACAATTTTGCTGCCCTAAGCTTCAATACAGGTGCTAGAGATACCATATCATTCAATCCTGGCCATTTATTAGATTCTAAAATCAGTTGCCAGTATAACTCCCTATACTCAAGTTTGGTTTCCCATGCAACACCTCTAATGTCCGACTATACATATATATATATATGGGTCTACTTTGTATAACCAAACTTCCGATTCACCGACACACAATTTACCGACCCCAAACAACCGAAAACACACAACACCGACAAACACCAACAACTCAAAAAACCGAACACCATTACACCGACACAAAAAACGTAAACTACACATTGCACACAATAACATATCCACTAACCTTAACCTAAACCCTAACCCTAACGTCCGACACTACCGCACACTTACCCAACCCGCACCCTAACCCTAACTCACTTAACCCACCCCTAAACCTCAACACCGCCACTATCGCACACTTACCCTACCTGCACCCTAACCCTAACTCACTTAACCCACCCTAAAACATTAAGCCCGTCACTATCGCACACTCACTCCACCCGCATACTAACCCTAACACACTCAACCCTTCCCTACACTACACTACGTCACTATCACACACTTACCTTACCGGAACCCTAAGTCCGACACTACCGCACACTCACCTTTCCCACACCCTAACCTAAAATCCCTCACTATCACACGCATTCGTCCGCTCCCCAATCCTAAATCCGTCACTATCGCACACTTACCGGATCGCGCTCACATGTTGCCGTTGTCGATCTTTCGGCTGTCGGAATATCGCCTTTTCGATCACCTACCTGTTCGGTCGTTCCGTCTCGATCTTCTGGGTGTCGGTGAAGTGGCGGTTCGGTTATTCAAAGTAGACCCACATATATATATATATATATATATATATATATATATATATATATATATATATATATATATACACAGACGGTTCCCATTCAGAAGCCTGAAACATCATAAGCCTGAAAATCAAAATCCTGAAACCAAAAGCCTGAAAATTCAGAATCCTGAAAACTCAAAATCCTGAAAGCCCAAAATCCTGAAAGACCAAAATCCTGAAACTCAAAATCCTGAAAACACAAATAATGCTAATATGTCACTATAAAGACACTAATATCTACCAACTGACCCTGACCCTAACCCTAACCCTAAGGTCCGTCACTATCGCACACTCACCTGACCCGCGCCTAAACCTAACTCACTTAAACCGCTAACCCCAATATTTGTCACTATTGCATACATGCCTAACCTGCCCTAACCCTAACTCACTTAAACCGCTAACCCTAAAATAAAACCAACGCACTTACCTGACCCCAACGCATGACCTAACACCACAGGGCTAACAATAGCAAAGCCACAATGACATCAGTATGTCTATTTTGTGTTTTCAGGATTTTGAGTTTCAGGATTTTGGTCTTTCAGGATTTTGGGCTTTCAGGATTTTGAGTTTTCAGGATTCTGAATGTTCAGGCTTTTGGTTTCAGGATTTTGATTTTCAGGCTTATGATGTTTCAGGCTTCTGAATGGGAACCACACAGACACAGATATATTTATATCCATATCTGTATATATATATATATATATATATATTTATATATACATATGTGTGTGTGTGTATATAAACACACACACATATATCTATATATATATATATATATATATATATATATATATATATATATATATATATAAATATATATATATATATATATATATATATGGATCTATTGTCTTTCAACTAATTCAACAAAATGTAAATCCGCGAATGCATTTACACGAAAGCGCGTTTCAACAAAAATGCACTTTCGTGTAAATTCATAAAAAAAAAAAAAACCCACTAAAAACACTTTTATGCAGGGGCAAGCCCCCCTGCACCCCCACACACACCCCTACTTTAATATTCTCACTCCGAGATCACACTACTGTGGGGAAAAGGGAATGTTCCCTCATCCCCATTGTACTGCAGTTTCAACAACAGTCTGCTTAATTGTACATCAACACTAAACATTGATGCACAACTAAGTTAACATGCAAACTGCATGTTTGTTTTTATTTCACTATTTTTTTTTTTGTTTAACTACTTATTTACGTGAAAGTGCGTTATTGATAAAATGCACTTTCGCGTAAATCCACTCGCCAATTTCACATTTTGGTGAAATGGAAATTCGGCAAACTCAAGTAGATCCATATATATATATACATCTATCCACACACACACATATATATACATCTATCCATATACATATATATATTCATAGGTTAGTACTAGGTTATCTGCCCTTATGAGCCATTTTGAAGCCTAGTTAATTATCCCTTAAGAGACTCAAACCCTGCACCTTGTGTTTGTAAGGTAAACACTTTAACCATTAGGCTATATATATAGACAGATATAGATATATAACATATAACTGCAACAAAAAAAACAGCACAATACCTCTGTAAAGACCTTTATTGTTTCTCCCAGTGGACAAAACCAGTCTGCAACCTGAAAGTTGCTTACAGCCAATTTCGCAAGGTATCCACATTTATGCAACTGCAACAAAAACACAACACCTCTGTAAAGATTTATTGTAGAAAAAGTCCTGTTAAAATCCAACTGCAGATGCAGAAATGACTGAAAGCAGCTACTCCTACAATAAATCTTTACAGAGGTGTTGTGTTTTTGTTGCAGTTGCATAAATGTGGATACCTTGCGAATAATTTTGGCTCAAGCACCAGTTTTGAAGTTTATTATAGATAGATAGATACAGATATATAGATTTAGTATATAATAACAAACTAGGTCCTGGATCTGAAGGTGGTATGTCAAATCTAATCAAGAGGGATACCTTAATTATCACTGCAAATTGCACTAATTGTCACACTACAGATGACTGCAGTCCCATTTGGGTACTCGCACATATCACATTAGGTGTGCAAACTGACATGTGGATTGCATCAGTTTGCACCCTCACATCCACCTGTTTCTATTTTACATAACACCCTGTAGCCTACATGACCTAAAGGTGAACAGAGCAACATGTGATTCTTGGTAAGTTTAATATTAGTGCTATTGGTAAAGATTATTTGCCTCTGAACAAAATGCTGCAGCAATTTAGCCTGACCCAAATAATACAAGACCCTACTCAAACCGGTATAAGAATCATCACCATCTCCTTACTTTACCTAATAATAACCAGCATAAAAAATAGGTGCCTTCACAGTAAAATACTACTGCTACCCTTTCAAATAATTAGAAGGTCTTCTGAATTTCATCCAGATTGCTTTCATTCATATTACTGATTCATGAAATCTGAAACAATGGGGAAAATGAAGAAAAAGCTTTTGTTAATGCTTCATTCCATACACAAACAAACAATAAATAAATAAATAAAAATATTGGCTAAAGTATTTTTTACCATATCAGTACTCTCCAGCTATCCACAGACCAGTATAACTTGAAGGTGAGGACAGAGCAAGAAAAGGTGAGAAGTCATGTGCTAAGCATAAATATCATCTGGAATGGTAAGCCATGGCATGCGTTTCATATAACCTATAATTACTGATGCCACAGCATGACAAATTAGCAATGACCTGCTAACAGTGTTGCTTTAATAATGTGTATAGTGAGCAACTTTGCTCCTGTAAAAGCAGGAGAGTGGTTTACTAGGCAAGCTGTAAAACCTTTAACATTGTTAAAATTGAGACTCAGCTGAATTAAATACTCTACCAATCTTGTTAGTATTTTTTTTTACTTTGATTGCCTTACTGGAATACGCGGTGGTGCAGCAGTAGCGTTGTTGCCTCACAGCAAGAGGTTCTCCTGTTTGATTCTCAGCTAGTGTGCGGGGATTGCCTTCTGTGTGGAGTCTGCATATCCTCCCTGCGGGTCGAGTTGCGTTCCGAAAGACATGCGTGAATGGGCGTGCCTTTGTTGAAGGTTGGGTGTCGAGCTGGCAACTTGGCACTGTGAAAATCTACTGCCAATCATTAGTGGACCAGAGTTCCGCTGTGGCGACCGCCTACTGGGAAAAGACACCAACATAATTAAGATATTAAAACTAAGAATATTAAAATGCATTCTACTAACTGGGTTAATTTATTTATTTTTTTATTTTTATCACTGACTAATGTGAAAGGTTTCCGAGATCTAGAAATTAGGAGAACACTTTGACTTACAGAGAACTTTGGTGTCAGTTATTATTGAATGTGACCAGTCTCCCACATGTTAATGAACATAGATCAGTTACCATCACACTTAGATTAACTGCTAAGTTGTCAGTGAATATCACACTGTTTTTGTTATTACTTATTATACAGAGTGCTTGGCAGTTGGCTTAAAAGTTTAAGGACCAGAGAAGCTGTTTCCTGTGGTCCAGTGGAGCAAGGTTTGATTCCCTCAGCCTCTATTGCCAAACTCTGTGACTCTGATCATGTCACTTAATCAGACACTGCTCTCAGGTTGTCTGAAAAAGATCCATGAAGATCAGCACTGTAGCCTGGAATACAAATAAAATAAATTATAAGATTGAGACATTTAATGACTGACATGGTTTTAAAAATATTAGTATTAATAGTTAGTTTTTTTAAGATGACATGGTCTAGTATTTTTTGAATGAGTTTTTTATGCAGTCAGTTTATTCTTAACAAATTCTTAAGAAATGGTAATATTTAAAATCTTTATTGTGGGTTATATGTTGGCAGAATAATCATAAGCAGCCAGTGAATATACATCATTTTTGTCTTAAATGTTGTGACTCACAGCAATAAAAAGGACCTGTTTTCTCTACAAAGCTTCTTCAACATATTTGTTTCATCTCAAAGACACTTACTTTTAAATAATTTTCCCAGTACATGAAAATTTCCACCAATTAGTTTTTTACAGAGTTGTTAAACAAACCCGTTATAAGAATTTAATATAATCATTTGGGTGAAATTCATATGCATCATTCAACTCTGCTAGGTATAAAGATCTTAATTTTATGATCCATCAATGTTCCCTAATTGTTAAAATCTTATGTAAATAAGCATTAGAATATGCAGACCAATTGCAACAATCAATACGCATAAATGCAGAGATCATAGTAGAATGTGAAACCAAGTGTCTGTACAGTGCATCTCCATACCCTTTTGCATCTGAAATCACTGGGCATCTGCCCAACATAAAATTTGCCATGGAAATATTGAGTTAAAGATAAAGTACAATTGAAACACCTACCTTTTTCAAGCAGATATGTTATTTTGCTTCCATTCATATGGTATTATGATTGTCAAAAATATTGTTGGTTGTTGAAAATGAGTTAAAAAGACCAACAATTCTTTGTATCTTATGGACTCCTGAAATGAGATCTATGCCTTGCCTTCCACCTTGTAATCCATTAGTGATTCAACAGTCCTGGACTTTCTGTATCTTATAAAAGAGATACTAGAAATAGGTATCTAAATCTTAACCAACAGATAAAACAAGGTGGAGAGATAGGTTCATAGGTTCATAGGTTCATACTAGGCTATCTGCCCTAGGGCATTTATAAGCCTAGCCAGAGTTGTGTGGCTTTCACCACCCCTTAGGTTGAAGAATACTATACCCATTAGTTTGCCATGCCTCTGTCCAGCAGTGATACAGAGATGATCCCCGGGGTAAACCTACGATCTCCCATCCACTGGTCAAGATTCCTCTTGAACAGAGCCAGCGAGGTGCTCTGTCTCACATGGACCGGGATTCTGTTCCACAGCATAGGGAGTCTCTGGGTGATGAATCTGTCCCTCCAGCACATCCTATTTATATCTGTGTTGAGGTTTAAGTCTCTTGCTCTTGTGGCTCTGGTGGATTTGGATTTTTGAGGTGGAGCATGTCCATTAATTCCGGGTTGGACATGGCCTTGTATGTCAGGCACAGGTCACCTCTGAGCAGACGGTATGCGACTGAATAGAGCTGGAGTTTCTTCAGTCGGGCAGCATATGGCATATTTTTGAGCCCCTTTATCCTTTTGGTGAGGAACTTTTGGGGTCTTTCCAATTGCTGCAGGTGTCGGGTAAGATACATTCCGAATGGGGCATTGTACTCAATCATTGGTCTGATAAGTGAAGAGTACAGGGGAACAATGACCTCCCTTGATCTGGATGTAAATCCCTTCGTAATCAGGTGGGCAATGTAGAAGGTCCTCCTAACCACTTTGGCAATGTGAGTGTCAAAAGAAAGGTTACTGTCAACTTGGGTCCCCAGGTCCCTGATAACCTCTTCTGTGCTTAATGGATTGCCACCTATGTGGTAACTTGGGGTTACCTTGTTTTTACCAAAGGGTATGACTATACATTTTTTGGCTTTTAGCTTAAGGCCATGGATCTGGCACCAGTTATCCATTTCTATGTGACCTCTCTGAAGGATATCTGTGTCTGATGGATTTTCAACTATGGTGCCCAGTTTGCAGTCATCTGCAAACTTTGTCAGCCACAATCCTCCTATGTTTGCCTGCACTTCTGAAAAGTAGATGCCGAACAAGAGGGGGCCCAGGACTGAGCCCCGTGGGACACCGCTTGTGACCGGCTTGGAGTCTGACATGGCACCAGCAACTCTAACCCTGTGGGTTCTGTCCTTGAGCCAGTTTGCAACCCATCTTGTGACATATGGGTTTACATTTAAGCTGGTGAGCTTTTCTATGATACCCGAGTGGGGTATTGTGTCAAAAGCTTTTGCAAGGTCAAGGTAGGCTGTGTGAACTGCCTTACCCTCATCAATGGCCTTGGTGACTGTTTCAAAAATGTCGACCAAGTTCAAGAGGCATGATCTGCCCTTGACAAAGCCGAATTGGGTAGGATCCAATGTCTGTAGGTCCCCTATGTCTTTATTTATGAGTTCCATTATGATCCTCTCCATAGCTTTGCAGACCAGGCTTGTTAAGCTTATGGGGCGGCAATTACCAGGGTCCGTAGAAGCACCGCCTTTGTGGAGTGGGACCACAGTTGCCGTACGCCACACTTTGGGTACGTATCCTGTGGTAAGGCTAAGATTAAACAGCAGCCTTATGTGTGGGTTTAGTTCCTCATTGAGTTTGTGTAGCACACAGCTGGGGACACCATCCGGTCCCATTGATGCTGTGTTTTTAGCTTTAGAGAGAGCAGCTCTCACCTGGGCATTTGAGATGATTGGGAGGCTACACTCTGCTGGGATAGATATTTCTCCTTTTGGGGAGGGAGGGAGAAATTTTCACTGAACCTGTCTGCCAATATGTTTGCAATGTCTGTGGGTTCAGTGATTTTTGTATTATTTTGGACTAATTCTGAGCATATCTGGGAGTTTCCACCCAGATTTCTAACATAGCTAAAGAAGGCCTTATGATTGTCTTTTGAGTCCATGGCGATTTTTCTCTCAAAGTTGACCTTGGATGATTTTATGAGTGATCGTAGTTTTTTACTAGTATTGATCAGAGATGTCTTCCCTTTTAGGGATTTTGCTCTATCTTGTAGTAGCTTTCTCCTCTTGTTGTAAAGTTTGTTTATGGCTGGGGTCCACCAGATCAGGCGCTTGCCTTTGGTGGAAAGGGTCTTGATTTTATTTGGGATTGCTTGATCCATGCAATCCTGGAGGTGCTCGTAGAAAGCATTTGTAAGGGATTAAGCAGCGTGGGTTGTGGTTTCCAATGGCTTGGCCTTGAAGGATACCACACCAGTCTTAAGAAGTGTGAAGTTGGCTTTTGAGAAGTTCTTCACTGTGGTCTTTTTTGTGGGGGGTGGGGGCGGGATGTGGATCTCCAGTGAGATTAGTTTATGGTCTGATCTCACCAATGAGGGATATACTTCCGGTGTGGAGCATTTTGTCCCCATGTTTGTGATGATCAGGTCTAGTATATTTTCACCTCTTGTGGGAATGGTGACAAGTTGTTCCATAGCATTTGAGTTTATGAACTCCAGGAACCTTTGGGCTAGGGTATTGGGGCTTGAGTAATGTTCCCAGCCTATGTTTGGGTAGTTGAAGTCACCCAATATGATGGCGTTTGGAGAGACATTTATACTCTCCAGTGTCTTCAGGAAGGCTGTGTGGGGTTCCTGAGTTTGAGAGGGTGGCCTGTAACATGCTACAAACTGTAGAGCAGTTTTGCCTATGATTAATTGCACCTGAATGGTCTCTGATGCTTCGTGAGTTGCCACCAGCCTGGAGGTGTGGGTATCCTTGATGAATATGGATACACCCCCTCCTTTTGTGGTACGGTCCGGGTTTTGGGGCCAGAAAGCATGATATGAGGTAAAACCTGATAGTGCCAGGGTGCTCTCAGGAGCCTTGAACCAGGTTTCAGTCACAGCACATACATCGATGGTCTCCATATTGAGGAGGGCTTCGAGGGCGTGCATCTTGAGATTTAGACTTCTGGCATTGAACAGCATTACCCTTAGTTTTTTTCCATTATTGTTTTCTAGGTTCATGAATTATCACCTTCCCCAATACTCGAATAGACTCCCACTGCATATCAAGCAGTGAGATACTTCAGCTACCTTCAAATGGGAACTGGATAACTGGATGGATATTTACAGATTCACTCTTGGCTTGATAGGCCTAGCCCTCCTAGAGAGAAGGCGCTTCATCTGATGGTGGGTAATGGCACGGCATAAATGGTCACAAGACTCAGTTATTTTGTAATGCCTATGATTTTATGAATCATTGAACTTTGTGATTAACTGAGAAATGAAGAGCTTCTTTTGCTGCATGAATCACCATGTGATAAAACAAAGGAGTAGAATGGATTTTCTGGCTGCATGACAAGAAGAGTCTTTATTCATTTTCCAACTGCGGCATTTTGAAGGAGTGAGAACACCACAAAGAATCAGAAAACTGGGATCAGAGATGATGTATTACTATTTTAAAGTTATGTTTTTTGTAAACAACTACCAACAACACATCATAAACACAATACTGGAGTATAGAGTGCATAATGGTAGATATGGAAGTATTTTAACTTGTTGTTCAGCTATTTACACTTTATCTTTAAATATATGGCCCAGGGAGTCTGATAAGTGATGTTGTGTATGATGTTAAACATGGCATATGTGTTTTAGTAGAGAATATTCTAGATTGCAGTATATGTGACCAAATATCACAGTGACACCATGAGAAGCTCACCCCAGAATTTGAGTATGCATTTGTTCCATAATGACACGTCTCTTATGTTTACTTAAATAATGTGATAATTCTTTCCTTTTTCTATACCTGAATTTACAAGAATCTCACACTATATTTTAAAAAGAAAACTGTCTTGTGACAAAATGTTTATCAATAGCTTTCCTGCTCTTATGAAGATTGGTTCCATAGTTTGTTGTCAATCCAGAATCCTCTGCAGGAATTTCAGAATCCTATATGTTAACAATTCTTATCTAGAAATGTCTTGAACCTGACATGTTGTAAATATCAAGCAGCTTGTAGTGTGTGTTATTTATAACCCTGATAATAATAAAGTTTTTTTTAATAGTCTGAACTTGTGTAGAAGACTTTTAGATAACTGCTTCTTGGTATAGCACTGACCTTTATCCGAGTTGAACATTGTCTTACATAACAACAACAATTTTGGAATTTATGAGTCTTCAGATGTACTAGACATACAGTCTGGAAGATGAATGAGGAGCTTATCCCAATTTTCCCAAAGCACCATCTGCTTAAGTGATTTGCTCAAGGTCATAGAACAGGCAAATGGTAGCTAATGCAATCAAACCCTGGACCACAGAAAGCAATTTGTTAACAACCCAGAGTCTTAATCCTCAGTGATAACTGACAGTTTTGCTATAACTGCTAAGAATTTCAAAACAGAGTTTTAAATGTTAACATAACAAATACTGGATGGTTCACTTGCAACCTCTGTATCCCAAATCTCTTTTCAGAGAATGCACTTTTGCATGCATGTTATAAGTTGCCATCACCACACATTATTAAAAGCAGACCCAATTCACAATTCATGATCTTGAAATATCAGACAGCATATTGAGCTGATATAAAATCAATGAGGGTACCATCATATACATAGAATACAGATTATAGTTTCAAATCCACTGAGAAGTTGTGTAAATCACTCGCACTTGTGGCCATCCATTACTCCTACTTGCATATCTTGGTTCCCTGGTTTGGTTCGTGGTTGAGTTGATGTGTATGCAGAGTCTCCTTTGTATTCCTGTGTTTATGTGTTTATGCAGTGGGTGCTCTAGTTTACTCCAACATCTGCAAAGATATGCAGGTAGGAGAAATGGAAATCCACATTTCCTGTAGACGTGTGTGTGTGTGTGTGTGTGTGTGTGTGTGTGTGTGTGTGTGTGTGTGTGTGTGTGTGTGTGTGTGTGTGTGTGTGTGTGTGTGTGTGCGTGTGTGCGTGTGTGTGCGTGTGTGTGCGTGTGTGTGTGTGTCCTTGCACATGTGTGTGTGTGTGTGTGTGTGTGTGTGTGTGTGTGTGTGTGTGTGTGTGTGTGTCTATACATCCTCTGAAGGAATGACAACATCTGGTCCAGAAATGTTTCTCTGCCTTATGACCACCGCTTGCCACAGCAGACCCCGTCTCCCCTCACAACTCTTCTTTGTAATGTAGACCCATACTGAAGTTTACTGTTTGTTTATTTTCGCAGTTCCTAAGGGGTTTGTAGACAGTTTTTGAAACTCAAATGCTTGATAATTTGTATTTGTTAAAGATTACACTGATCAAATTAATCTGTTGTGGGTCTGCGCTCAAGCTTTGACCTTGTCCTGTGAGGCAGCTCCTCAGTGTTACTTACATTTAGAGTCTTAGGGATAGAAGACTCCTGCTGACTGGTTTGCAGAACAAGTGTTTTTTGAAAAAATGTATGACTCACCCCCTTTTTTGTGATGAACACCTGATCTTTAGTCAATTTATCCAGCTCCTGGTGCTGTTCTCTGACACCCATAAAAACTAAAATGAGCAAAAATAAATTGCTTTAAACTAATGCTCCTCCCTACTTTCCTAAAGATGTCCTCTAGATCACACCATCATGTGTTAAAAGAGAGAGAGAAAAACAAGTAATCCAGTCTTCTATAGAGGCAGATACTGCTGTGACACTGTCTTAGAGAAAGTACAACACCAATACTGCAAAAACGTCTCCCACAAAGCAGTTGTTGCTGTAATAAGTCCAAACAATGGAAGTAACTGCAGGCTTCAAATTGCCATGAAACAATATATGATAAAATAACACAAAAATCATAACATACTCACCAAAAACTTATATGAATGGAAATTATAAGGCTTTCGGAAGTATTTCTCATCATCATTATAGTACAAACGCTCACAAACATTATCATATCTCAGTTCCCGCCAGTCACCATTATACACATATTCACAGAAGCCACCATAATAATTGCCATCTAGAACACTTGCTTTTTTTTCCTGAGTGAGGATATTAAACCTGAAAAAAAAAATAAAATAATGTCATCTGGTATATGAAAATAATATGTTCTTGTTATTTTCCATTATCATAAGACTACACATACGTAAAATTGTACTGACATATTAACGAGTACACTGCAGATAAAGTTAAGCATCCATTCATAATTTTATGAACCACAGAATTTATAGAGAGTGCTCTGAAAACAATTGTACTATTCTTCTAAAAGCTAGGATCAATCCTGCATCTCATTAAAAAAATAATAACAGATACACTCTCCCATTTCAAAACTTTTTTTAAGAAATTATGTTAAAAAGAATGTCTATTAGGAATATAGGAAGGATCATGCAAGCATGTAATGTGAAAAATTTAAGACTGATTGGCAAGAAAATAAAATTGCTAAAGATTCCAGTGACAACCTCAAGGCATTCTATAGCTATGTCAAGAATCTAAATGGCAATGCTCAGATCTGCTCTGAGCCACAACAGAATGGCATTAAATATACTGATCCCAAGGACATTGCCAATATCCTGGCAGATCAATTCAGTGCCAACTTCACCCCCCTCTCACCCCCTAAAGGGCTCATCTCAATACAGAAAGATTGTCAAATTTCAGTAATCACGGCCACACAGATAAAAACCACACTCTCCAAAGCTAGGAATATAGCATCCATGAGACCAGATGACATCCTGGGCTGTGTACCACATGAACTACAAAATGAACTGGTACCTCACCTAAGTGTCATGTTTAATCATAGCCTCACCTCAGGCTTCGTGCCCACTGAGTGGCACACATCTACAGTTATCCCACCCCACAAGGGGGGGGGGGGTCAACCTTGGATCCTGGGAAGTAATATTAGCAAAATCAGAAAAATAGTTGTCATGACCAACAAATGAGTCATCCCAGCTTGCTTGTGATATTTAAACTGACTTTCAAGACTATTAACTTAATCAGAAAAAAAGGATGTGAATGCATACATTAAGGCAAGCCTCTCAACTGCTCCTATGATTTACAGACACCTCTGATTTTATCTCTGAATTTTCATCTGTTCCTAAGCTGTACATTGTTTTGTGAAGTTCTAAGTTAAATAGTGACAGTATTTCAAAATGGTCCAAAACCTAGGGCCTTTTTCTCCAATTATTAATTATTTTTTTGCTTTATTCCTAATAAGGGAGGTAAATTTTGACAGTTGACTGATTAGACTTATCAGCTTTATGTGTGCATCTCCACCATTTTGTCTAATCTAATACATCTGTCCACCAGATCCTGCAACCTTAGGTTTTAGAATAAAAAAGTGTAGTTGAATTTTGTTTTGTGAAGTAAAGAAACGTACTTATTATTGTTTACCATGTCATATCATTTGCTAACCTGGTAAGCAGGCTGTTCAGTCACCATGACATGACCCACAAGGGCAAGTATAGAATATACATATCTCTACATATCTCTCTGTATATCTATATATAGATATATACATATATCACTTATACATAACACAAGCAGAAAACTATAATTCAAAGTGGAAAGGGATGATGATGATACACGGTGAACCTAAAGAAACAAGGAGAGACTGGGATTTTGGAAGCAGACTCTTAAGCAGAACAACAACAATCATACAGAATATTATATTCATTAAATAGCTGGGAGTACTTTAAGAACTAACCCAACATGGGAATGGAAAAAAGAGATTCTGTTAATAGGGAGGGATGCAGACTATAGGCAAGAGGGGGCTGGAATTTATTGGAGAAAACTGGCAAAGTAACCAAGGTACTGGGAGCAAATAACTAGAAAGGGAAAGGTAATCAAATGTGAAGACGCCAAGAATTTATTTGGACTGCTGGTTAGAGATTACCTTCCCTATCAAGGATTGATATCAGAGTATAGGCAAATAGAAATAAATAGGGTGGGTCTTAAACAAAAGACCAGCACTGGTAGAGTTTTTAATAGAATCTAAAACAGAATCTGACATTAAAAAGGGAATAATTAGTAGAACATATAAAATATTGCATGATAACTATAAGAATCAATCAGAGGAGCTTAGAAAGGATTGGGAAGAGAGATTGGATATGCAATTCACAAAGAGATAATGGGGGCATATATGTATATATGCCAATTATGCAACAAAGTCTAGAAGATTTAGGATCTTTGTCCAGAAGTGTTTACAAAGGTATTTTTATACCCCAAGTAGACTCCAAAGAATTCTTCCCCAGGTGGATAGCAAATGTTGGAGGTGTGATGAGGAAGAAAGAGAGGGAAACCAGCCCCAAAATGACTGTGTTCCCCATTTGCTCTTAAGGGAAATTGTACATGATTGTGCTTGATTTATACAAGATGCTTGTGTTACAAATGCATTAGAACTGTATTTCATGTGTATATCAAACTGATTTGTACAGATATTGGTATTGAAAAGGTATTTGTAAAGCGCTTGTGTTTGAAATGTATCCACAGTGTGCCCTACTAGAGAGAACAGAAAGGCACATGCACTATTGTAACTGGTTTAATGTATATGTTTTAACAGAGGAAACTGGAAGGTTAACCTCAGTCCAGCAAATTCTAAAATATATTTGAAATTAAATCACTTTACGGGCTAGGCTATAAAGATGCTATCTCATTGGTTTCAATGAAGACAGAGACACAAAGTCTATAGTAGGCAGCTTTCTGTATTGTCTTTGGTGTGAACTAATTACCACTCTGGAAGCATGGAAGTATGAAGTTGTTTTATGACTTCCAGCACCAGTAACAGATCTGAGCAAAAACTCGTGTGTGTGCATTTTTAAAGTAGGTGCTAAATCCTGCCAGCTTTCAGCAATGGGGGTTTGCGTGGGAACTGGAAGTCAGATGACCAGAACTGATGTCATTCTCCAAGCTATCCCAGAGGTAATATTTTAGATATTATTTTGAGAAGACTCTTAGCGAGACTGAGCATTCTGTATTCTGTTTTGGCCTGTCAACAAGAAGGACCATTCACCATATCATCTGCCTTGCTCTGTTATGTGAGTTATTAGGGAATAGTATAATTCTCTTTGATTCAGTCAAGAATATAGTGAAGCTTAGTTTAGATATTGTTTTTCTTTATTTGTCTGAGCCTGTCCTTCAATGCTGTTTCAAATATTTCCTGTGATTTTAAACTCTAATGATACTGTGAATATATACTTAGTATTTTCTTGTTATTTTATTATTTATTATTAAATATATTTAAACATTTCATTGTGGCTGATCTGTATAGAGATATTTAAGCTTTGAGAGTACTTGCATATTTATTTGGTGACACTATGTGGGCCATTCCTAGTAGCCTTGCTCTTGGTCAAACTACCACCTGTATTAATATTAATTTCACTCAGTGTATTGGGTAGCCTTGGAAGAGCCTTTAGGTAGCTGGCAGAAGTGTCTGGTGGTAGTCATGACTACCTTATAGTCTGGGAAGAAGAGGGCATAGCTAGTATACCTGTGCCAGCCTTACCCAGGTGTGTGTGTGTATGTGTGTGTGTGTGTGTGTGTGTGTGTGTGTGTGTGTGTGTGTGTGTGTGTGTGTGTGTGTGTGTGTGTGTGTGTGAATGAAACCTCAAAGAGTGTATGTTTCAGCTATTTGGGCAGGAACACAAAGCACTGGATGGACAGAGGGGATGCTGGAGGTCTTGGCTTGGACACACAGCTGAGATCTCAACTCTATAGCTGTGCCAGTGGAGAGTCTTATTGGGGATCCGGAGAAAGAGGGAGAAAACCAGCCCTGAACTGACTCTGTTCCCTATATACTCTTAAGGGAAATCATGCATGATTGTGCTTGATACAGAGAGCTGTATCTGCAGATACTGTGCATGTACCTGTTATCCTCCCAGTGAACGTCCCCCACTGGTGTCAGTGGTGAGGATTGAGGCTCCTTGATTACTGGCCCAGTGGAGGGTTGTCACAATAATCATGCTAGCAACAATTTTGAAGAAACAGTAAATAACATGGTCAATTTAAAAGATAAAATGTATAAACATGTTACTCATTTTAAAAGAAATTTATAATATTGTTTTGGTAACTCGCATATTTGTTGAAACTATTACACTCAATAAGTATGAGGTTCTAAAAATCATAATGAGGAAAAGAGGTCATGAAGAAAAATGTACAATATTTGTACACTTTTTCCTGTAATATGTACTTTTCAATTTTCCTGAATCCATATTTCATTCATATTGACAATATTACTTAGACTGAACCACTAAGGACATAAAGTTTAACTGGAAGACAGATTTATTGTCTCATATTTATAAAAAATACAACTCAGACAATTTGTGTACTTCTTCTATGTTGTATTATGAAGAGCATTCTTTTGATTAGTCTAACTGCCTGATAATGGTTACACTTCACATTATTCAGGATGCCAACTGAAACAAACAGAAGACTATTTTAACAAAATTATTATAATACAAATAAAAAATCCAAGTGAACCTATAAGCATTTTGGAAAGTACACTTCACAAATATGTTAGCTCGTTCAATGATACCTGACAAGTACTTTCATCAGAACTGAATTTCCTGACAAAGGCCCTGATTTTCTGTCAGTAAATTTTTTAGATAGGTGGCAACCCTACTGGGAAGGGTATCAGCATCAAAGAGTAAAACACGGCTAGCTAATAAATAGGGAGATCTGAATGCATCATGTCCAGAAGGACAT
Organism: Protopterus annectens; assembly: GCF_019279795.1. Classification (NCBI taxonomy): domain Eukaryota; kingdom Metazoa; phylum Chordata; order Ceratodontiformes; family Protopteridae; genus Protopterus; species Protopterus annectens. The sequence continues at coordinate 673,743,737 of NC_056744.1, read as the reverse complement.
TATGAGCACTGTAAGTTAAAAATGATGCTAGTCAGAACCTGTGATTTCAAATGGAAAATAGTTGTAAAGATGTTGATAGGGTAAGAATGATAAGAAAGTTTTGCATTCAGTGGAAATACTATGAGAAAGGAAGGAAACACAATGGAATTTATAATTAATTTTTTGAATAAATGAAATTGCAGGGAGTAAATTACATTGGTAAACCGAGGAAAAGAGCTTTAATTCACTAAAAAAAGCAGAAGATCTAAAATAAAATAATCGTAAGAGGTGAAACAAGGAAATAGATGGCTTTCTTGGAATCAAGCATAATTTAAATATGGACTGTTGAGCTATTTAAAGTTAGAAAATGAAAGAATAGTGAGCATAGTGAAAAAATAGGTTTAAATGGTCTTATTCAAGAAAAAGTACCAAAAACAATACACTTGT
>NC_056744.1:673645811-673738311 GCF_019279795.1 Protopterus annectens | reverse complement strand
CTATACAGTTAAAATATCCCCCCCCTCCACCTACCCACCTACACCTTCACTATTCAAATCTACTCTACAACACAGGTATGGCATAACTAAACCTAACCCGAATAACTGAGTGTAACCTAACCAGAAATGATAAACTGGAATTCCACTTAACCTTACACTGACCTTCGTGAACAGTCATACCTGTCATGTACACCTGACGTAAGCATGTATAAAACTAACATGTACATGAAGTAGCATGGGGGTATGCAGCAGCAAGCAGGAGTATGCCTCTTTGGGTGGCGGTAAGCAATGCCCACACTGGTTAAGCAATGTGGAGGCCAACCTAGTGTAAGACGCAATAACCGGAGGTTAGCAAGTCTGAGCCTCGCACACACCAGCGCATACCCACCTACACTTCCCCCGCAATGCCTTAGGCACGCTGTAGCCCACAGCCCTCATCATGGCCAGTAAATACATAATCAGCACTCCCAAGTTCCCACCCCCCCCCACCACCCTGCACACTATAGTCCAAGTGAGTTACCATGAAGGCATGGCAGATATACAATCAGCTGTTATCACAAACATATCCGGCACAGTCAGTCAGCAGTATAGGAAATGTATGTAAGTATGTACATTAATACCAGCAAACATGTGCACAGTGCTCAATCACAGTATTCCAAGCAGTCTATGGGTATCAATGAACAGTGCCTGTCCACACATACTGTGAGAACAGTAGTCTTGTATAATACTGAAGAGAAGAATGGAAAACGGGGCATGCAGTGGGGGTGTGTTTCATCCGCGGAAGCGGGACATGAGGCTGGTCTGGTGTGTGAGCAAACCGCTGCTTCTCAAACCCCTGGCAGGATGCTACCAGTGGAAGAAACAGTGTAGACCAGCAAAGTCTACTCATGACACAACAACATGTCCGTCCCTGACTGGAAGCACCAGACTTTGTGGGTCACAATGATGTTTCCACCAGTATCGGAGGAGGATCAAGGGAAGGCTCGAACATATGTGGAGTAAATGGATGAAGAACCTGCAGAAGGTTGCGTTGAGACAGTAAAATGGAGGAGTACCAAGATGTGCAGAGAGGGAAATGTGTGGAGGTGTGCTATGGCAGGGCTAGCAACTGGAGAATGGATGGATGCTGTGTACGTGGAGCTCGGGGCCAGGAAAAGGGAGCATGGGTATAACATTAAGGTAGAAATATGCAAATTAAGCAGAACTGCAATAGTGTAGTGGGCAGAACATCTTCCTAACACACATGCATTCCCAGTTCGAGTCCCACTGCAGCACATTCTATTTTCCATGTGAAATCAGTATATCAACATCATTTTGTTGTATAACCTACTAAATGACATTTAAACTTGAACAGGAGTACTGCATTACACATAGACCCACTCACTATTCAAAGGACATGAGACGACACACAGGTATATATACACAGACAACCTTTAATGGTGTATTTTACAATAATGTATGCCATTACTTACAGCACATAGATCTGGAATTATTTAGTCAGTGAGGAATGCAAAGCCCACACAACACAGTAGATGCAGACAGTGCGGATATATAACATACTATGCTGTCCAGGCCAAGTCTGTCAATTTGTACAACTGTAGACAAAGGAATTGCCGTCAAGATAGGTAACAAACAATAACAGATGTAGTTCAGCAGCTGCCAGTTGCACCCTGTAGCCAAGGCCTAGGGGAACATTTATTACCTGTGATAATGTTTATGTATCTGTTGAATGTATGGACCCTGACCAACAAATGCCGTGGGAGTCCACGATATGACTGGGATGATAGCAGGAATGCTAGCAGTAAACAATGATAGGCCAATACCGAACAACCCCTAACCGTGTCACAGCAGGACAAAGCCAGCCATATATGTGGAGGACAGAGGCAGAAACACAGGGCCATGCTCATAATATTGCTGTTACACACCCTGCAAATTGTTGATGCTACAGGATTCATTGCAACATACCCTTATGCAGGAATAACACATCAGGAACACAACTGGAAGTAGCCATGTACTGATAGCACACAACAGACATATTGCTGGGGACATATCTAGGACAAGACCTGTGTGGTGCACAGGCAAAAGCAAACAGACAATTCACTGGCAATCACGTGGATAGGCCCACTATTGAGAGCTATGCAGACAGACTGCATTCCATCCTAAACTACTATGTACACGCAAACACTGCAAGACAAGCAATATACAATGCACATAACAACACGACTCACTCTGTCTGCAGGTCTGAAACTTCTTAAGATTGTGTAGTTGCCCTGTGTCTGCAAGCCTCGCTGTAATAGGTACTGCAACCTGCCATCTGTAACACTGCTGCCCACATACGGGAAGGATGTCCTCCATACTGGAAAGATGAAGGGACAGTGCCCACATGAGTAAGCAATTTATAGTACTGAGTTGCCATGACAATGGTTAACTGAATCACTACACAGCAGGCTGTATGCAGTCAGCAACTGTTGCACGCTGATTGGTGCAGAGCCCATCACCTACAAAAGTCATGCTGAAATCCATTCAAACCAACTCATTCACTCTACTAGAGAGGGAGAGAGACAGAGAGAGAGAAAAAAAAAAGAAAATCTAAAACAAAACTCACACAGTGGGAAACAAACACCTACAGACCAAAACCGGGAAGGCGTCACACCCATCCAAAAAATAAAAGGTATGTAAAACATAACTGTATGTAATTTAATGTAGTATGTGGTATAGATTAATAGGATATAGTATGTAGAATGTTTGATATGTGCCATCTGTAGTTGTCCCTGTAATGATGTCCTGCTGAACAACTGCTCTGGACAATACTGTCTGTCCTTGTAAGCAGTGGGACATACCCAACAACTGTGCAGATCAGCAATGAATGACAAAGATGTCAGCCATAATATCTGTGTATGTTATGTTAGCATGGACAATAGCTGGTGGTGGATGTACTGCTGTCACGATAGACACATGGGTGTCAGAGCACACCACTTGCAGGACAGTCATGTTAATGTGTAATGTAGCATGCGCAAATGCCATAGGTGTGTAATAGGCATACCAGCAATCTCAGACCATATTTACCACCCTAATGTTAGTCTGTGTTCACATGTGGCACCTGTCTGTTTTGCAGCAAGGCAGAAAAGTGCAGCTGTGAATGAAAGACAGTTACAGAATGCGGACCAGATGTCTGCATGCACTCCACATATCTGTGTGATACAGAACGTGACGTGTATATGTAGAGATACACAGACACTCATATAAACACAGGTATATCAACAACGTACAACATATATCTACACATATATGTACATAGATGTATATTTATACACATATATATAGTGGCACTGACAATGGTATGCAGGTGAAATAGTCTTTAACAGGCCAGCAAAGATAAGTGTCCCCACAGGGAGCATGGTTGCAAACACATAGCACAAGGCGTGGCACATACACATATCACAAAGCTTGGTACAATAGAACATATGTCCCAATGGTAGGTAAGCAGCTGACATAACAATTGCAGTCTGTGAATGGTTTGTTGCAGCTCATATGGTGGGGGGAGACAAATATGTGTATTAAGAACTATGGTAACCCTGCCGTATGGGTGGCTCAGACCTGTTCCATCTTTATGTCTTCTAGGAAAAATGTCATATAGTCGTCTTCCCACATACAGAGAAGCTGAGATAGAGATCATTATCAACCACCTGGTACAGCACTACATACTGCTGTTTGGGCGGACAGCCCACAACCAGCAGGAGAGGACTGCCCTGTGAAACAAGCTAGTCCACAGGGTCAATGATGTCGGACTGCATAACCGCAGCTATGAGCAGGTCCGACATATTTCACTGACCTGCTTCGCCATGTATGTTGGCGTGCAGCTGCCATAAGGGGGGGACTACTTTGCAACAGGGGGGGACAACCCGCCCATTAACCCCTCATCCATGTGGAGGAGCTTCTCAGCAACCTTGTAGCACCTGTCCGCCTGCAGCATCAACACCTGGCAGGGCACATCTTGGAGGAGCGTGCCAACAACACACCAGCTGAGGAGTGTGCAGGTACACCCCAGGGCACATCAGTACCCCAGTCTTGTGTATGCATCTGCATCTGTACAGGTACATCATGCAAAACTGAGATGTCTTATACATAGTCTGCTGCTGTGTAGTGGTAATAAACAGGTGTGTATAAGCTGTAATATTGTGTAATTCTACTGTTGATGTAACATAATGCTGCACTCACCTTTAATGAATGCCACAGCTGTGGCTACTGAGATCAGCTTTCTCACACTCCTATGTAGGTCCCTCCAGAATACCACCATGGCAGCAGCCCGTAGCTGGTGAGTATGGTTCGTGTTCATGCATGATGATAAACTGGGCATGTAATAGCTATGGGATATCCCATGCACACATCTAACACACCTACCCATATGGCATGCTGTACACATTCATATTTTGTTGCTGTGAAATGCACTGCATCACAGTAGAGACCATGCTGGGGTATCGGAAGGGCACAACAGACACATTCAAGATAACTAACATCCTATCAATGTGCAATGTGTCCACAGGGATGTGAAGTGCGGCTGGACACACGGCCTACAGTAGGGACATGTGTAACTCAACAACACCATGGTTGCAGCTGCACACAATCAGGTTAAGTAAATGTTGCAGAAGTAACCCTGACCCCACAGCACTCATGACAGCAGTGTGTGCACTCCAAGGGATGTGCATATGAGTAGACCTTGCAACCATGCAGAGGTCTGGGACATGTGTAGGGCACCCCTCACAGCCATGGTAAGGTCCGCTGGTTGTCAGTGTAATATTCATGTACTGGTCATACATGCACTGCTGATGTTGTGATCTTTAACGCACACATCAGGCATCCACAACTGATAGCTCTTCACATATCATTCCAGGTACACTTTTCTACAACACATAGAGGCTGTGACCATTGGAGCTGACATAACCAACACAGTACTACAGATGCATCAATGGTTTCTACACCTGCAAGGTATGGTGTACAGTACAAGGCAGGGTGTGGAACAGGTCCACAGTAACACTTTGTACATGGGTGCAGTGTTAACACAGGGAAGGGCCATCACCAACCAACAAAGCCCATGCCTCACACACATGTATACTGCCGCTAGCATGATGTCACTATACTTGCACTGCATGCTGTTGAGCACCATATGTAATGCATGTTGACGGAAGGGTAATGGGAGGACTGTTTGTACAAATGTTGTGCAAATCCACATGTAGGAGTGTGGGGGGTGTGTGTGTGTGTGTGTGTGTGTGTGTGTGTGTGTGTGTGTGTGTGTGTCTCAATTCTGTTCGTAATTGCAAAATAGTGGAGTGTGGATGATGCATGTCAGATGTGTGTGTACATGTGTGTGTGTGTGTGTGTGTGTGTGTGTGTGTGTGTGTGTGTGTGTGTGTGTGTGTGTGTGTGTGTGTGTGTGTGTCCATGTATGCAAAGGCAATGGTGGGATTGACCACATGGTGGTACTCACCCTTGGGATTGTGCTGTACATGGAGTGAGACATGGGACACCAGGACAACCTGTCAGGTATGTGAACACAGGACAGCTGATAGCATAACAAGGTCTGTAGCATGGAGCATGCATTGGGAGGTGCAGTACATATCAGGTATACACATCATATTGTCAGCAGCAGATAGGTAACTGGCTACCCACATATGCAGCACTACAAATGCAATGGGGAATTACCACAGCACATCAGTGAGTGTATCCAGGTAGTACTGTTGTCTGAATGATGGGCCACTTGTGCAGCAGATGTGGCATGGGCTGAGCAAGACTGTAGTATGAGGCTCTAGTGTGTGACATATGTAGTGAATGTAGCAGCCCCAACTATATAGGGGCCTCATATACCATTACTGCCCATACACAGGGTAATACAGGGTGACAGCAGTGAGGCCATGTACAACCTACTCCACCCAAGTCAGGGAGTCGATGGAGTAACAGGTCAGGTGTTGTAACCACACATGTAGGCATGGAGAGGAATGATATGTTAATGGTCTGTAGTGATGTGTGCATATTAGCAAGTGCCATGCAGGATGGGGAACATATGTAACTGACTGTGGGACTGTCTGTAAACTCAGGGAAAGTGAGGTAGTAAGGTATCTGTCAGTGTGAGTGTGTGTACTGTTATGCAATGCTGTACAGGTCTTAACATGTGTATTTATTTTCCCCACAGGTGGTGAGGTGGGTCAGGGTTCCTCCTGTATGCAAACTGAGGTAGGTGTCCCTACAGACACCGATGATGATGGTAAAGGTGAGGCACAGGTGGGGTTGTCAAAGGCCGACACTGTGCCAACATGTGTCATTACCCTCCTAGCCACCCCAAGCCTGCACACAGTTACAGTGCCCCCTACAAACCCCATCACATGTGGCCATAGCAGAGGGACAGTTGGCGCTTGGTGGCAATGACAAAGAAAGTGTGGTATGCATGCCAACTGTGTCGGGTCACAGTCAGCATAGCCAGATGTCCAGAAGGCCACCACATCGGCAGATGTACCGTGGTGCTCATGGGAGGACCGCAGGTCATCATGCCCCTGGCAGAGCAACCACAACTGGCACCACCAGGAGCATGTTTCAGGCCATAATGGAGGCACAGGCACATATGGAAATGCTCACCAGACAGGGCCTGAGGCTGCAGAGGTCTGCTTTCACAGCTGTAAGTGGCAACCTCCATAAACTCACTGGTGCCTTCCGTGAATATACCAAGGTCATGGGTAGATGGTGGGGTGAGATGGTTGGCCTCCTTGACTGTGGTATGCCTGTGCTAGAATGTGTGGTGGGAGTGGTGCAACAGCCATGTGGGCATAGGCCAGAGACACCAGCAGCTGGTGGTCAACATGGATGTGCCAGGATGCCCAGCCGCTCCCATAGTGGCTGTACCAGGCCCAGGACACCACAGGGGCTGTTGTCCACACCACATCACAGCAGGCCTCATGCACATGGCCCTGGCCAGTCCCAGGCGGGACATGGTTCCAGCAGACATATGTCATCATCAGGGGAGAGTAGCACCTCAAGGTCTGTACCTGCACATGACCATGGAACCCCTGGCAGGCACAGTCAGGATGTCCATGGCTAGAGGCAGTGAACTGCACACCCTGCCAGGTATGGTATGCAGCTGTCCAACATGACCCATATAGGGCAGCCACATGGCGGAACTGTGTGCATGCATACCCACACACTAGGAAACCACACCTAGGGTGACCCCATACAGACACACACCACATCACCATGCCCCAATCAATGAACCACACCCCTCACCCACACACATGATGACACATGTTTGGACCACCCTTGGTGTCTGGCACACCTGCAACACACCCTGTGCATATGATGATACCTGTGCCACATCCCTGTCATCCATAACATCAATTCAGGGACAGGCTACTATGGTTCTGATGCACACAGTGATTGTAATGGAGTGCCGCAACATACTGCAGTGTAGAATGTAGTCAAGGGTAATGTGTACTGCATACATGTCAGGTAGTGTAGCCATGCAGCTAAGATGACTTTCACACATCCTGTGCATATGATGATACCTGTGCCACATCCCTGTCATCCATAACATCAACACAGGGACAGGCTAACATGGTTCTGATGCACACGATGACTGTGATAGAGTGCCGCAATGTACCGCAGTATAGAATGTAGTCAGGGGTAATGTGTACTGCATACATGTCAGGTAGTGTAGCCATGCAGCTATGATGCATCTCAGCTGTTGGTAACACCAATTGTTATCCCCATACTGTCATCCATTTGCACTGTAGGCATACATGTGTCAGCAGGAGGATGGTCTGCAGTCATATTCCACAAAGGTATGTCAGTGTGGTGACACCATAGCTGTGACATATGTGGTGTACAGTTGCATGCATGCCACAGGTATGTATCACAGTTATTGGCTATGCAAAAACTGACCGGTGGCCTGCTGGTACAGGTATAATCTGCACCCTTATGTCAACCCATCCACATACACACACATCGTTACTTGGCAACACTGTGTCTAGTCCCCAACCCAGGTATGTAGTGCTACTGAACTGTGTGGCTGCCATTGCACACACGACAGCATCTGTAGGGTGAAGTGTGTACCAGGTCACGTGCTAGATGCAGGCCATCCACAGACACATACAATATGGTAATGGGGATGTAATATTTGTATATGGAGAATACATAGTGTGTCATATCATCATATACACATTGACTGACACATTACAGGTAGACACACGTCTTAGAGACCTGGTTGTATAGTTGTTAACTAACTAGTCCATGTTTCCAATGTGTTACAGGTAGGCTGCACATAGCACATGTGTAACTGAGCTGTATCCTGTTATCTGTTACCTGTATGGGTGATGGTGACATTGGCCACCTGAGAGTGGCACGTGGGCCATATACCAGGTGTACCATGTTGTAAAGACAGTGTACACAGCACCCACATCCCTCACTGGATATTGTACATACTAGAACCCATCTTGATACTTTGACATACCCATTATTACACATTGGCCATGACGCAAAAACATCCCATTGCATATCATAATAGTGGTACCACAGGGATATGCATGTGATGCACATTCCCAAGGCATAGTAGGGTGTTGTATTGCATTGCCACACCTATGGGTGACAACAACAATATCCGTACTATTGTGTGGCAATGTGTATTGTAATAGGAGTATGTGGACTCGGAATGGTGTACCCTACAGATATGCTATGCACACAAGCATACATACACACACATGGCAGACCTCAATGGGATTCCCATGCCTACTGACCCATTGGTACAACACTGTTGTGCTGGTACTGCAAGGCACATGTAGTTGTTAGGGAAAGGAGTGTAACAGGCTACATGTTACATTAATGGGATTGAGAGGTACCACACACTATACGAGTTGTACAAATGGGCATCCCCCCAGCCAAACACGTCTGCCCTGCAATACACTATCAAGTGTTGGAGATCCCATAACCAGGGCCAGTGACAACATGGGCACACGATGTTACCTGTACTACATCCCACCTGTATAATGTCAGGTATGTATTGGTAGCATATCATGCAGTACAGTCTGGCTCCCATGGGTAATGTATTATGTGGAAGCCATCAACATTACCAGACTGCAGATACACAGACACAGATGTGCAGATATAGGTATAAATATATATATATATATATATATATATATATATATATATATATATATATATATATGGGTACCTATGAGTTGATCGACAACTCAAAACATCGACAGTGACTTCACCGACAAGTCATATAACCGACATCGCAAAACACGGACGTTTACCAGGTAACGGATGTAAATTCGCTACTCATGCCTACCATGGTTTAGTAAGTGTGGCAGTGTCATGCAACCATGGTAGGCATGAGTAGCGAATTTACATCCGTTACCTGGTAAACATCCGTGTTTTGCGATGTCGGTTATATGACTTGTCGGTGAAGTCACTGTCGATGTTTTGAGTTGTCGATCAACTCATATATATATATATATATATATATATATATATATATATATATACATATAAATGTGGCTACATATACACACACAGTTATATGTCCAGTAAGATACATAAGTGGAAGGTGCGCACAATATGGAACAGCTACTATGCCTACAGTTGACCCCTGAATGACTGGACAGTGTATGTGCCACCCATACAAATAACAATCATTGCCTGTAACATACACCCACAGAGAGGTCATAGGTAAAACAACACCCACAGGTTTGCAGACATGGAAACCTTTAATTGTGTACTATTACAGTTCTACATGTCATGCCATATAGCTGTTTAGACACTGACAACTATATCAATGGAGTGATGCTACAGTGGACCAGTTGCAGTCATACAGTAGTCTGGAAAGGTTCACAGCTGTTGCTGTCCAGGACAAGCTATTCACAATGTACAATAGGAAAGACACACTGGGTCACAAGATACCTAACAATCAACAGTATGTAATCCAGGTGTGTAGTTCAGCAGCCTCTATCTACACACTATACAAACACAGTAGGTGGTATAGACATCATATGACCACATGGGTTGTAACTGCTACATAACATGGCACAACTGACACCATCACAATCATACCAACACACAGAACAGTTTGTATGGCAGGGGGCAGTAGTCCTGCATTACCTAGATCCATGTCAGTAATGTGTATATAGGTGAAGTATATGGTACTGTACATCCAGATACCTTAATGCAGCTCAGCCCTGATACCCCTACATTTTGTAGCAGCCTAGGTCATTTCTGGTGCTCCTCCTAGACTCAATAATACAGGGCTATATACCACTGTTACATACACTGGGCTCTGCAGTGCATGAGGGCACACATGTATTGTGTAGGTGGTGCCCCCACATATATGGCCCCAGCCCCACCATATGTGTGGGGGTTACAATGGCAGTGGACTAATGGCAGACATGGCAGTGTGTTATACTCCCAGCCCACAATGGATCAACCACCGACACCATGACATATGTGCAAAGCTTGGTATGTGGACAACTGTTGCCATACACTATACAATGTGCAAGTGTTACAGGATAGTCTGTAACATACCCTTAGTCAGGGAATTGATGGTAGAGATGGTCATGGTTGTAGCCATGTACAGGTAACATGCAACACACACACTGCCAGTGTATTATCTGACACAAGACCTGTGTGGTGAACAGACAAGACATGATAGGCACAGCTCTGGCCAGCATGAGGGTAGGCCCACAGTTGTATGCTATGCAGATGGACTGCATTCCATGGCACACACACACAGGACAGATGCCCATCACACAGGAGATGTAATGGGACCATGCACACATGATGTGGGAATCTATAGTAGATGGTTGCCATAACAGTGTTAACTGGGTGTAGTACACATGTGTAATTGTATATCTAGTTATCTGGATAGGTATATGCACATATATTCCCAACATATGTCCTGGACTTGAAGTGTAAGCCAATCCCAGCTTGTATGTTCCCACTGTCTTAGTTGCAGAGGATGTCAGGTATGTATCGCAGGTATACTGGTAGACTATTGCTACTGCCATTGGGATTGTCTTCACAGACATGGTGTGTGTGGGAGGTCACATCTGCTCATAACATGTGTACCATTGGTTACTGAACGACATACAAAGGACATCAGTGTACAGTACTGCAGGTAGCACGTAATGCCACTGTGGACTGCAGCAGAAATATTGGCCAATATATGTGGAGTTTCTGACACAGTCTGTACAATCCAGAGGTAGACACATAAGCCCTTAGTGCTACACATGTGTACCATGCCTGACAATATGGATGTGGATGGCCATGTAGATGGGTATAACACAATGACCGGTATATGATGTCCACCATAGGTCATGCATTCACACACCCCTGCCTGGCCTGTAATGGTATGACCACTGGTACAGGGGTGCCATGGCCACATACTACACAATAGGTATTGACATACATCTGCACTGCAACCCACTGCCCTGTCTGACATACATGACTGTTAGGGAAGGGCTGGCAGCGGGACATCTGACTAGTATCTGCACATGACATCCCACTGGGTAGGTACACTCAGCTGCTAGGCATGTCATAATGCACTGTGCAGGCTGCAGGCAGACTGGCTCAGCACTGGCCTACATCTCCCAAGGGGGAATGTCCATGTACTTGCATATAAAGCAGGCTCAACAGGCATGTCACAGCACAGGGTAAGATACACCTGTGTGACAGTGCATATCCACAACCAATGTTAACACAGCCACAGCCACATATGGTTAGCTAGCGTGGTATTACAGTATATGGACTATGTGTTTGACACCATCCTCATATGTGCCACTCTCAGACTGACCCTACATATACTGGCCTGCTACACAGTTTGGTCTGGTGGCTGCCTGTGGTATGGGACATATGTGTTTATGGCCCTGCAAACATGCACGTCACTACAGTACCATACAGTGGGGCAGCATGTAACATCTGATAGTAGGTGTCATCTACCACAGTCTGTAGACATTCACCATAGGTACACATACCTCATTACTGTACGCACATCCACAAAATGTGCAGGTAATGTCATGTAATGTAACCCCTACTGTACATAACATGTGTAGCAGTCAGATATATTGGTGGCTTGTTCTCAGATATGATGCCACAATGTATGGTATACAGCACATATGCACCACTTCATGCACGACATATGTACAAAGGTTGACAGAGGTGTGGCTGGGAGCACATACACAGGGCCAATATTGACATGTTGCTGTGATAACCACATACATTTACTGTTGTTACAGGGTTGTTGCAACATATGTCCTTTGAGGGATATGACATCTGTGACTACCACAGCTTTCTCCATCTACTGATTGCAATCCTTACACTACCTTCAGCAGTCGACACCTAGATGCTCCGTGGGTGACACATGCAACCATGGACACAACACTGCCCAAGCTGCAGATGACCCTGCAGATGGAGGTTCCCCATAAACATGGAACTGACATGGCATGTATTGAAACATATACAACAGCCATATCCACACAAACACTGATAAAGCAACATTACTCCAAATGCAGTATAGTGGCACTTACAGTCTGTAGTCAGGTCAGGCGCATTCACCTCCTGTTTGTTGCACTGCTTCCACAATGTATGTTGTTAGAGGTACACCAAAATCCATCTGACATGCTGTTTACAACACAACAGATCTAGTTCCTGCTCACAGTGGATGAAAAGGGCCAACACCATCATGATGTTCCTAGGTATTAGAGTGTGTTTCAATACAATTGGCTATGGGAATGTTACCACAGCTGTTTCACATGCAATCAGCTAGGGGAGGGCTGCAATTCATGCAGAGGCCATCAGCTGATCATGAGCATTACTTACATTACATATGCTGCTGCCTAAGTAAAGCAGGTGTAGGTTTCCACGTCCACCTGAGAGGGGGTGGGGGATGCAGACAGAGGTAAATATGTGTCAGGGAGGGGTGGGAGGGTAAAATTGAAGCATGTTTGTGACACACCTAGCAGCACAGGATATCAAACCCCTGACAACTATGTAGCGCTAGCACAGTTCGCTGCAATTATTGGATGCACCACATGGGTTACCTGTTGTGGAGCACTCAGAATATATATGTGATGGTGAGTGACATCTGCAACAGGGATGCAGTAGCTGTACGTTAGGTGACATACACGTGCCTGTCGGCATGAATAGGTGCCAGCGTCAACACAGCCACACTCTCACAAGGACACACACACATTGACACATGAGGCAGGGCCAAGTGTACAACTCATTTGTTGTGGGATTGCCACATCACATCACTGTGCAGGTATCCCTTGCACCACACAGGTCATACGGGGGCTGTACAGGCGAAGGGTATGGGAAGGTGTCTGACATCAGACAGCATGCTGCAGTATGCCCATGGGGGTTGTAGGGAGTGTGGATGAGAATATCTGCAGCATGCAACACACACACAAATACACAGGGTGCCAGTACTGACATGCATGGGTGCATGTCTGCAAAGGTGTGTGGTGTTCGACTGCGCCAGACGGCTGTCCAAGGCTAGGTGATGGGTGTACCTTGGCATCAGGCCACATGACAATGGTCTGCATTGTGGCTCAGGGATGTAGTGTCTGCATTTGCCCACACAGGTGGGTATTGTATCCCCCATCCAGTCACCTGGGTGACTACTGTGTGTGGACAATGCTGTGCATCTCTTGCCAAGTCTGTGTTCCTTCGTCCATGACATGGGCAGTGTCTGAGATGTTCACATCTCCCACATGCATGTACAGTGACATGTGGAACTGTATCTGGGGTGTCCAGCCCATGTTGTGAACACAGATTATCATCAGATGTGCCAGTCCTGCCCACCTGTGACAGGAGCTGGTAATGGCCAGCAGATTTACCCTACACGTACATGGAGTGCATGCTATCAGCATTCCTTGGTGTCATTGGCATCTGTCCATACTGGTACGTTGTCAGGCATGGTATGTCCATTGTGGGTCACATGTGATGGCACCACAGGTGGTGCAGGTGTCCATTTGGGGAACATGGGGGAGATGCACTGTCTGCACGTATGTGCATACTGGACAGATGAACTGGGTGTCATGCCCTCTGTGGCTCACCGCTGTCACTCCATAGTTACTATCAGTGGCCAATATGCAGTGTACTACCCACATATTGGCTGTTACCTAGGCATGTGTGTGTGTATGACACATGGGATGAGAATGTGATCTGGGTAATACTGGGGTTGCTAACTGTGATTGCCTGACCTTGATGTCACATGTCTGGTATGGTTCTGTACCCCGGCCTCTCAGTCATATCACATTTGTTATCCCTGTACAGTGGACATTGTGATAAATAGTATGGCCACCATATAAGAAATATGCAAAACCTGCTCCACACTGGCCACAGGTGTCACACAGTCACAACCACCTCTACACAGGATACGGGTTACAAACACCCACTTACACACACATGTACACCTGTCATGTTTGGGAGTAGAACCCCTACCTAACTAGTGTATTACACTACAGCACTACGCATTTATAGTATGTGCCATGGATATAACTGGAGTAGTCCTTGCCCAAAAGTGTATTTCACAATGACTGACATCAGCAGGATTGCCAAAGTAGTGCATATGAAATGACTGCGAGAGACTAGCCTAAAAATGCATTGCTCCCTACACAGACAGTGACACACACACACAATACATCCAGAACTGCCATGTGTGGGGATGGAATCCAACCACACTTCTAATTCACAATACAGCAGCATGCAGTTACAGGATGTGCTATGGTGATTACTCGTCTACAACCTTCCCAGAGCTGTATTTCTAGGTGCATGACATCAGCAGACTTGCCAAAGGTGGGTATGTGAAATGTGAGGGGTGTAGGTACCCTAAAGGCATTGCTCTCTACACAGTCAGACATGCACGCATACACACACAGTTGGCAGGTCGGGGGCTAGAACTCCCAACTAACTCCTTAATCACACTATGGCCATACGATGTTACGGGATGTGCTATGGAGATTACTGGGCTATGATCGTCCCAGAGGTGTATTTCAAGTTATGTAACATCAGCAGCCTTGCCAAAGGTGGGTATTTGACTTGTAAGGGGTGTGAGTAGCCTAAAAAGCATTGCTCTCTACACAGTCAGTGACAGGCAGACAAACACACATGCACACACACAGACTCACACACACACACAGTTGCCACGTCTGGGGTTTGACCTCCTACTTAACTACATTATCACACTACAGCAGTATGCAGTTACAGCATGTGCTACAGAGATTACTGGGCTACAGCTTTCCCAGGGGAGTATTTCTAGGTGGGTGACATCAGCAGCCTTGCCAAAGTTGGGTATGTGAAATGTAAGGGGTGTGAGTACCCTAAAAGCATTGTTCTCTACACAGTCAGACTTGCACGCATATACACACAGTCAGCAGGTCGGGGGCTAGAACTCCTAACTAACTCCTTAATCACACTACGGCCATACGAGGTTACAGGACATGCTACGGATATTACTGGCCTACGATCATCCCAGAGGTGTATTTCAAGTTGCGTGACATCAGCAGCCTTGCGAAAGGTGGGTATTTGATTTATAAGGGGTGTGAGTAGCCTAAAAAGCATTGCTCTCTTCACAGTCAGTGACAGACAGACACACACAGATACACACACACACAGATTCACACACACACAGTTGCCACATCTGGGGTTTGACCTCCTACCTAACTACATTATCACACTACAGCAGTACGCACTTACAGCATGTGCTACAGAGATTAGTGGGCTACAGCTTTCCCAGAGGAGTATTTCTAGGTGGGTGACATCAGCAGCCTTGCCAAAGTTCGGTATGTGAATAGTAAGGGGTGTGAGTAGCCTAAAAGGCATTGTTCTCTACACAGTCAGTGAGAGACCGACACACACATGAACAGTGACATACACTCAAACACACAGTTGCCATGTCTGGGCTTAGAACTCCTAACTAACTAGTCTATCATACTACAGCAGTACACAGTTATGGGACGTGCCACAGAGATTACTGGCCTACAACTCTCCCAAAGGTGTATTTCACATTGGATAACCTCAGCAAGCTTGTCAGTGTACCGCTATGGGGTGGCCAGTGTGTGCATGGCCCATACACCATTCATGTAGGGGTGACATAACACAAGCAGCCACATATGGGGTCATATGTCACAGGTGCGTATATAGGGCAACTAGTTGACTACATCCTTGTACAGCCATGTTGCACAACTGGCACGTGGACCACATAGTCTGTGGTGCTGACAGGTACTGGTCACTAGTAAATGCAGTGTGTGACATCTGCACCTGATGTGTTTGGGGCCCTTTGGCTGTGTGCTGGGTGGGACAGATGTGGATGGCTCCTTGTCACGGTCACCCTCTTCCACACATCTATATCCATCTACCTTTGGCGTATTATGGTGTGTTATCCTTACATATATGTCTGTATTCCTATCCACTATGTGTGCAAGGCATGAGTGGTGCATACTGACATGCATCTGCAGTAACAATTGCAACTGCTGGATGTGTCTGGTCCACTGGTGTTTGCCTACATGGCCTTCATATGTTTAAGTGTGTGAGCATGCCCATTATGACCTTTCAGTATGTTGATGATTGACATTGCCTTCATTTCTCTAAGTATGTGAGCATGCCCAGTAATGCCGTCTGTTTTGCATGTGTGGAGCATCTCCAGTGGTTTGTACTGCACAGCTGACCTTTGTGTTGTACACCAACAGGTAGCATGCTGCGTTTGCAGGGTATCCACCGATCATTTGGCATTGACTGTTGCAACATGTCTGCATAGCGGGGGCTACACCTGACTATTTCTATGTTTCTACACAGGATTGGGGGGGGTGCACCTAACTGTTACTATATTTCTATGTGGGGTGGGGGGCACACCTGACAGTTGTACACATTTTCTAGGACTGTAATGGTATATACTGTAGTCCATTTCAGTCAGTAGTCTTACCTATCATGCTGGCTAAGCCATACCGGTGTACTACCGTTCTTATCTTTTGATTGCATACACATTAGTTTCCGACTTCCTAGCCATCACAACTGACATCCCACTACCTGGCTTGCTGTAGTTTGTCTGTGTAGGCCTGGGTCGGGGTTACCCATACCCCTCATTCAGAGGCCATAGTATGGCATTTGTTTGTGTTTGTCTACACCTGTCCTACTGGCTATGACTGTTTTTGGATATGTGATCCCCCCCCTCCTGACTGGCATGTGTGAGTCCCTTATCTTGTGGATGTCCTAGTATTGAGGATGGTGCTGCAGGGCTGCCTATGTCGGATGCACGTAGTACACTGCCTATGCATGGTTAGGCACAGGTAGTGTAATGTTTGGCATCCCTTTTACTGTATGTGAGAGTCAGAGAGAGGTGCTATTCCCTGGGTCCCTCCTGTGTCAGTGTATGTGCTATGTGCAGGGCTTAATGGGCACACCTCCATCTGCCTACTGGGGCAGGCTCTGGTTGTTCCTCCTCTGAGTCACTCTGTGCCTGTGCAGGCCTTGATATTGGTGAGGGTTATGTAGCCCTGCCCTTTGCTGCTCCTGCTGCAGCTGTTTCCATAGGATCATATCGTGTAGCATGGTGCATACAAGGATGATTTGGGTATATGTAGTTGGTGAGTACTGCAAGGCTCCACCAGATCTGTCCAGGCACCGGAACCGTGACTTGAGCATCCCAAACACATGTTCTATTATGATTCTTGTTTGTGCGTGTGCCTCATCATGGAGTTCTTGTTCGGGTGTCTGTGCATTTCTGATGGGTGTCATCAGCCACGGCTCCAGTGCGTATCCAGCATCCCCCACTAGGTGACCATGTGGGATGTCCCCATTGGCAAATTTCTGGTACAGCTGCATCAGATGCCAGATGTGGGAATCGTGATAACTTCCAGAGCAGCCAGCACACATGTTCAGTATTATGCCCTGGGCATCACACACAACCTGGCAGTTGATGGAGGGGAAGCCCTTGTGGTTGATGTAGACCCTACCCTGCTCACTGGGTGGTGATTTGATGCGTAAGTGCATGCAGTCTATTGCACCCACTGCCTCAGGGTATTCTATTTGCTGGAAGAGACGCATACTGCTTGCGAACGCCTCATGGGTGAGGGGGAAATACACATGCTCACCCACATGTGCTGCCATGGCATCAAAGAACTGGTGGAGTACCCTGGATGCTGATGCCTGTGAGATCCCCATCATATCCCCGGCTGGCCTTTGGGAGGTACCTGTAGCTAGTATTCTTAGGCCTACACACACCTTCGTTTCCACTTGGATGGGTTCCCCTCTGTTAGTTCTGTGTGTCAGACGTGGCTGGCACAGCTCAACAATCTGCTGTAGGTGGGCCCTGTCTACCCTATAGCGCTCCACTTTCTCCAGCTCATATAGCCCTTGGTAGGTTACCCTGGGTCTGTACACTCTTCCCCATCTCCTCACTGTGGGTTGGTCGGCGGCAGCATTCCCATCTTCACCACCCTCAGCCTCTTCCACAAGTTGTATGATAGCTATTGCAGCCCCTAACATTTTGCTGTTGTGGGTGTTAAAAGTTCCTCGCTTATTTACACTGGTGGTATAGGGTGTGGGAAAAATGGAGGGGTAGGTGTTTGCATAGTTTATAGTGGCGTTCTCAGCTGGGCTGGTCTGCTGCCTGTGTAATTGGCTGGTTCTGATATGTTTCACCTGGCAACGAACCTAGTACCCCTTGATTAACTTCCTACTGCTGCTTTCCCCTTCCCATTGCCCTTCTGATTCATCCCGGGGGCAAGCCATGCAATTGGTGTACTCTAATGTGCACACTGCTGCTATTTCCTGGGTTCACTTCCTTTATCTTCCTCCAGATCCCATGGCGCAGCACTCACACTCGCTTACACTTTGTAATTTGTGCTGGGCAGGTTTAGACACACGCCCTGGCTTTGCTGTGCTAAGCTGAATGCAACCCTGAGCCACAGGGCTCCAATCCACTGACAATATGCCTGACAATCCCACACATGATGTCACCTACATCCTAGTCTTGCACTCAGCTATTCATACTCTTACACTGTTGGGACCTGCCTCACATGCTGGGGAAAACCAGGATTCACTATACTTCCCCTTATTTACATAGAATTGCCTGCTAATGCATAGTTACATGTCACACTGTGCCTCCTCCCTTAGCAACCACTACTCACTGGCCAGGTTGTCCTTTGCCTGCCATTGACTTGCATGGCAGAATACTGATTTTAGTTAGACTCCTTTTTTTAGGTTTATTTTCTTATTTCCCCACCAATCCCATTTACGCACCATTGCCCTATGCTTCAACGGCTGTGAATGGTGGACATATCATAAAAGTTGCATTTTGTAAATTTTGCATTGTTTGCAATGCCAATGGCCTTCTACTTGGCCATTGGCATGCTTTCTCAATGATATGCAGTCTTTATTTGGAGCTGTCATAGCTCCATTTTGGAGTTTACAGCACCGTACTCAGTTACTAACCGAGTATATTTCTGCATATTACGCTAGTCTTGCACGCCTTGATTCCTGCTTCCTGGATGGCAGCTTTACCTCATTTGCATGGTTTTCACCTGCAAATGGGGTGATTTTCATACGGGGGCTGGGAACGTGCAGCAGTAGTGCTACAGCATTCACGCACGTCAAATGTGCATGTACGTGGATCACTCGGCTGCCATATTGGAAAGATTTCCTCTTATACTAATCATGCACACTGTGCAAGCTTTTGAGAATCCAGGGGAATATTTTGCTATTGGTGCTTGTGGTTAAACGTATGAACACCTGTGGTTAGAGAAGTTATTTTATTAACCACAAGACATAGCTCACCTACACAGTGTGCCCCTCAACCTAAGCCCCTAAGGCAAAACAGCTTGCCCAATACAATAATCATAGGTGACTCAATAGTGAGGCACACTGATGTCCCACTCACTAGGTTGAATAAGGAGAAGGTAATAGTCAGCTGTCTATCAGGTGCCAGAATCTGACACATAACGCACGCACTCAGGTCACTCCACAACAAGTACAAGTATGACTCTGTCATTGTCCATGTGGGTTTGAATGACCTACCTGGACTACATGAAAAGAGACATGGTGGAGCTCTCGGATTATGTTGCCCATGCCAGTATGACCCTAGCCCTGAGCTGCATCCTACCATCATCTAGAATGATATCACAGTACAAACAGAAAATGATAGACTCCAACAATTGGCTAAGTTTCTGGCGTCATTCTAAGGGGATCCAGTATCTGTCTGCTTGGAATGACATGATTGACAGACCTCAATGCTTTTCCAGAGATGGCTGGCATCTGTCACCCCTGGGTTTCCAGGTAATGGCTAATGTTCTTGCCACCCCTATAGTGCCTTTTTAGGAGGTGTTCCAAAGACCAAATTACCACCATAACATCTATAAATAAATGCAATCTGTGGGTCATGCTGCTCAATGCTAGAAGTCTAAATCTCAAGATGCACTCGCTTGAAGTACTCCCCAAAATGGAGAACATCGACATTTGTGCTGTAACAGAGACCTGGTTTAAAGCAGCAGAAACTACCCCTGCACTACCGGGCTATAACTCATTCCACACCTTTTGGCTCCAGAACATGGGCTGAAGCTCCAAAGGTGGTGGTGTCTCCATATTCATAAAGGATATGCACACCTCCAGACTAGTAGCCCAGTATAGTGAATCTGAGATACTCCAGGTACAACTAACATTGGGTAAGATGGCGATTCAGGTCATATCCTGCTATAGGTCCCCAACCATGTCCTAAGACTCTCACTCCACATTCCTAAGCACCCTGGAAACTATAAAGATCCAACCCAACACTCTCATACTAGGTGACTTCAACTACCCCTCCATCAGCTGGGAAAACTACTCACGCACCAATGCACTGGCCTAATGCTTCCTGGAATTCATCAATTCCAATGCCCAGGACCAGCTCAGTCTTACCCCCACTAGAGGAAGCAACATCCTTGACCTGGTTATGACTAACGTGGGTAACCATTGCTCTACATCAATAGTCAATTCCTCCCTAGTTAGAACTGACCACAAACTAATCACCATGGAAATCCACATCTCACCCACACACCCCTGCAAAGGTATCCACCATGAAAAACTTCTCCAAAGCTAACTTTGGACTCCTAAAAACAGAGGTTGATAACTTCACAGCACCCATGCCAATGGAAAATAGATGCATGACTGCCATATCATGCACCAATGCACTGTACGAACACATATATAAATGCATGGAACTAGCCATACACAGAACCAAGATGCTCTCTTCCAAAAAAGGAAGCCAATCTGGTGGTACCCTTCCATTAATAAACTCTACAACAGAAGGAAGAAACTGTTGCAAAAAAAGGTGAAGTCCCAAGACTGGAAAAATGTTCTTATTACTCTCAACAAAAAGTTGAGATCCCTCATCAAAACCTCCAAAGCCAGCTATGAAGGCAGAATTGCAGCAGACACTAAAAACAACCACAAAGCCTTCTATAGTTATATCAAGAATCTCCATGGCAATACCCAGATTTGCTCTGAGTTACTGCACAATGGTACCTCCTATACTGAGCCAACATATATTGCCAACATACTGGCCAACAGATTCACTGCCAACTTTACCCCTCTCTCTCCCCCTAATGGACCAGTCTCAATACCGGTAGAATGCCTTGCACCCAGCAATACTGCAGCAGAGGTTAAAACTGCATTCTCTAAGGCCACGAATACAGCTTCCATGGAATCTGACAATATCCCTGGCTGTGTCCTACATGAATTACACAGTGAACTGGCACCACATCTTTGTGCTCTGTTCACTCACAGCCTCACTTCAGGCTTTGTCCCTACCAAATGACTCACTGCTATAGTCATACCTATCCATAAAGGAAGAGCGACTACAGACCCTGGAAATGATCACCCCATTAGCCTGATGAGTCTGATATGTAAGGCTATGGAGTGCATCATCATGAACCTAATTAACCAGGATATAGGGAATCTCCAAACTCTAGATCCCATGCAATTTTGTTTTGTGAAAGGTAGATCATTCTTTGAGTCAGTCACCAGAGTGGTAGATGAAGGTAGACAGTTCATACAGCCTACCTCGATCTGGCTAAGGCCTTTGATACCATTCCTCACTCAGGAATTATTGATAAACTCTGCAAACTAGGCATCAACCTCTATATCGTTAGGTGGGCTTCAAATTGGCTCACAGATAGAACCCCAGAGTGTGAAAGTAGCGGACCCCAAGTCAAACTGCTGACCAGTCATGAGTGGAGTCCCACAGGGATCGGTCCTGGGTCCTCTCTTGTTTGCCATCTACTTCTCAGAAGCCCAAGCCAACATGGAGGGACTCTGGCTGACCAAATTCAAAGACTGGGAGCTATTATTAACCCCCCAAGTGATGCAGACATCCTACATAAAGGCCTCACTGAGACCAATGACTGGTATCGAAACCATGGCCTTAAGCTTAATGCCAAAAAATGCATCGTCATCCCCTTTTGGAAAAACTCAGTTCCCAATAATTACCACATCGATGCAAGCCCACTGAACACTGAAGGCATTATAAAGATCTGGGGACACAGGTTGACAGCAACTTCTCCTTCGACCACCACATTGCCACTGTGGTTAGAAAGTCATTGTATGTGGCACATCTCATTACCAAGGGTTTTGCATCCAAGGAGAAAGAGGTCATCATTTCTCTCTACTTTTCCCTCATTAGACCAATCATAGAATATACTGTCCCATTTTTCATGTACCTCACTGGACACCTGCAACAGTTGGAGAGGCCACAAAAGTACCTCATGAAGAGGATCCTGGGCCTTAAACACATGTCATATATGGACAGACTCAAAAAAATCCAGCTATTCTCTGTCTCATATCATCTACTAAGAGGCGATCTCTGCTTGACTTACAAAGCCATGTCTGACCCAGCTCTGTTAGAAATGCTACATCTAAAGATATCACAATCCCTCCACACCACACACTACAGAGACCTCAACCTTATTACCACAATATCAACAGAACATGCTGGAGGGACAGGTTCATAACCCAGAGACTGCCCATGCTCTGGAATAGACTTCCCATACATGTTAAGCAGAGCACCTCAATGGCCCTCTTCAAGAGACATCTTGATGAGTGGATGGGAAATAGAAAGTTCACCCCGTGTATCATTACAGTGGCTCTACTTGATAGCAGCACTATGAACTAACGACAGGCAGCACAATGCCAGGGCACTTCTCTGGTCTAGGCTTGCAAAGGCTCCAGGGCCATTAGCCTAGTACACACCTATGAACCTATGAACCTATGAATGGATGTAACAGAAGAAATGGAAAATAGAATAGGCACAAAACATTTTGACAAATATTTCACAAGATGATTGACCTGATAAAAGTTTTTAGAAGACACTATGGATTAGGCAGAATGATGAGGGAGACTGACTCATATAATGATATTAATATGTTTTTGTTTTGTGTATGTTTCATATAAGAAAAGAAACAATTTCCTTCTAGAAGAGAATGGTCATAATGCATATGAATGCTTAAATAAGAGGCTGTCAATACAGTGATCTAGCTTATTCTTTTTATGAAAATCTTATGTGGTTATGTTTCTTTCTATGTACTGCCTTATGAATATAGTTTGAGTTTGTTTACATTGTTAATATCTTGCAATGAATACCATTTATGCTGTTTAGTGGACTAGCACTGGCCTGATCAAGAGGGCCAGTTTATTTATGATATTGATGATGCCAATAAAATGCAACATAAAAGGGATAATGTCCACGGAATTTGAACAGGGTGCACCATCAAGCTGACATAAATTTATAAACAGCTGTTATGGTTTACAGTTTAAAACGTTTATGTTTTCAATTTTCTCACTGGATACAATAAAGTCTGTTTTTGGTATGGATGGGCATTCAACAGCATAAAGTAAGGGTTCCTGAGATGATTGCTTGCAGATAACAGATTATAATGCGCATTTGAAATGTGGATGCAGTTGATATATATATATATATATATATATATATATATATATATATATATATATATATATATATATATATATACACACATATATATATATGTAGATTGGGAGAGGAAGATAAAACTGAAGGTGGTATTGTATTGGGTTGTCTCTTGGGAGAATAAAATAAGGAAGATGATGGGGTATACTGCCCTAATTAGCTGATCTTATCTCCTTGCTGATAGAGGAGTTGGCAGGACATGTGCAATGGATAGTGGGAACCAGAAAATAGGAGAAAGAAAACAAGGCTTGCTTCTGTATTTCTTATTTTTTATTTTTTCATTTCTATACTGGAGTGATACACTAATCACAACTGACCATTTTCAGGTAGTGCCCGGGTAAAATAATTAACAAAGAAAAAAAAGAGGGAACATAGAGGCAGCAAGCTATGCATAACAAAACCAGAAGAGAAAGTAACATTATATAACAAAAATTGTATGGTAATAATTAACAGATGTTTCAAGAATTATGAGAGAAATTTAATGCATATTTTTTCTAAAGACAAGATAATATAGACAAAGTGATTCTAGAAGTAATGGAGGTATCTGTAACAGTTTGGAAAGTAACAGATTTTGTTTGTCATACAAAAGGCAATAGCTTTTTTAAGTGTAGGCAAAAACAGAGGTTTAGATGATGCTGAGGAAAGCATAGAAAGAGAGGACAGTATATCTGGAGCCAGAAGTAGAAAACTAAGAAAAAGATATGGTTAAGTGCTTGGGAGTCAGTCATATCCCTGTTCCATTCCTGTTCCAGTTTATTTAGGTGTGACAAGTGTTGCCATAACTCATGACAGAAGTGCACATTTGCTAGAATCTTTAAAGATCAATCACCACCTCACATATATATTGCATAGTAGTGGTTTGGATTTAGGCTCCATAACCCTTACACATCACATTATTTTGTGAAAGCCATATGAGTCAATCCTTCCTTCACTTAAGCTGGCAGCAATAGTGTGAAATTTAAGATCCTTACCTTGTCTTCACAAGTATAATGACTGATTGTGCAGATGTCTCATAATTTAATAACTCTGTTATTTCAATGATGGCACTGATGACATACTGACTATCCTTGAAATGAAACAAATAACCAGCTAATTTACCCCAAAACCTGTCTGATTTCATGATGAGCTAGCATGTTTTCAATCTTACTATTATGCCAGATTTCATTTGTTTAATATTTTGTTAGTGACTGTACTATTCATTCCCTGACAAGGTCATTGTCCAGGCAGTTACCAGGAGTGTTATTACTTTGTCATATAATCTGATCCTTGTGGTAGATGACTGGTGCAGCTCCCAGCACCTTCCTCCATGAATCTGCAATACTATCCATACTTAATAGGTTCATAGGTAGATACTAGGCTATCTGCCCTAGGGCATTTATAAGCCTAGCCAGTGTGTATTTGGCTTCAGCCTCCCTATTAGATTAGTCTACTGTGCCTCTGTAAAGTAGGTCACAGAAGATACCCTTTTAAGATTAGTTTACTGTGCCTCTGTCTAGCAGGGACACAGAAGAGATCCCAGGGGTGAATTTGCGATTTCCCATCCACGCGTCCAGATTTCGCTTGAAGAGGGTCAGCGAAGGGCTATGTCTAACATGAATTGGGATTCTATTCCAGAGTGAGGGGAGCCTCTGGGAATTGAATCTGTCCCTCCAGCATGTCCTATTTATTTTTGTGCTGAGGTTTAGGTCCCTGGAGCGTGTAGCTCTAAGGGACTTGGATTTTTTGAAGTGGAGCATGTCCATTAATTCTGGGTTTGATATGGCTTTGTATATCAGGGATAGATCATCTCTGAGTAGGCAGTAAGCAACTGAGTAGAGCTGGAGTTTCTTAAGTCGAGCTGCATAGGACATCTGTTTGTAGCCCATGGTCCTCTTGGTGAGGTACTTTTGGGGTCTCTCCAGTTGCTGCAGGTGTCGGGTAAGGTACATCCCAAAAGGGGCATTGTATTAAATTATGGGCCTGATGAGTGACGAGTAGAGGGGCACAATGACCTCTCTTGAGCTAGATGCGAACCCTTTCGTGATAAGGTGGGCTATATAGAAGGTCTTTCTAACCACTTTGGCAACATGATTATCAAAGGAGAGATTACTATCTACGTTGATCCCTAAATCTCTAATTCCTTCTTCCGTACTTAATGGATTACCACCTATGTGGTAATTTGCGGGCACCTTGTTTTTCCCAAAGGGGATGACTATGCACTTTTTAGCATTTAGCTTGAGGCCGTGGCTCTGGCACCAAGTATCTGTCTCTGTGACAGCATATTAAGCATGGCCAGCAGCCCAACCATCATGACCTAATTGTTACTGGCATTCATCCTGTTCAGGTTTACACCTTGCTTTGGTTTGGTGTCAGTAAAACAGTGTAACTAGTCACTTCTGTCCCTCCAGGACAGGTGAGCTGGCATCCACCATTCATTTCCATCCTCTCCAACCCAGCCCCTTAACTACCCAAGAAACTAGTCAAACTGAGGTCATCTGGTACACAGTCAGTTTTTTTTGTTTTTCTCTATACCACAGAGACAGAAATTAAGTGCAAATCTGAACTATAAGTTTGTACTGCTTGACAAAGCTAATCTTTTGCTTCACACTTTAATGAAATTATGCTCTTGTAGTTGTGTGTATCATATGCTTTTTGGACATATAAATTATGCTCTCTCTGGTTGTTTAACTCATATACTTCATGAATACGCAATAATGGTCTATATGACCCTGCAAATCTCCATGATGACCTGCGTAGTAACTTCTGGTGTTCTGCAACTTCATATTCACACTGTGAAATAAATTAATTATACCCAATTTTTCACAAGCTAACCTCCCCAAGATATTAGGTTCTTGGACTGACCCAACTTGAAAAGCAACACAGTGTTCTTCTTAGTCTGGCTGCTTGGTACAGAGGTTTGACACTATCTACTGCTAGACTCTGCAGTAGTCCCAGGCTTCAATCTCATAACCTCCATCTGCCGATTTTGTTACTCTGAGAAAGTCACTTAACTAGATGTTTCTCCCAGGTTGTTGTTGTGTCTTTCGGCTTTTCCGGGTTAGGGGTCGCCACAGCAGAACTCCGCTCCGCTATTGATTGGCAGTAGATTTTTACGTGCCGAGTTGCCATCCCTGACGCACAACCTTCAACGAAGGTACGCCCTTTCACGCATGATGTTTCTCCCAGGTCATTAATGAAAAAAGACTGTGCGCCCAGTGGGTTTAACTCTTTAACAATTTCTTTCCCTAATCTAGTGGGTTCAATTGGTAAACAGAATAAGTCAGCAGTGAAGCTTTAACTCAGCTAAAGAGCTGTTCCTAACCAGTTCTCTAAATTAGTTCTCATTTATGATATTGCATTCTGCTCCTTTATCAAATATAAATTTGATTTTTTTCCATTTATAAACAACTTCTCCTCCCTTTAATTTCTACAGTAACAACAGTGAAGAAATGCTGTGTACAGTCTCCTTGCACTCATCAGCTACATTCATAAACAAATCTGAATGAGCAAAAGAGAGTCAGATAGAATCTTTTTAAGTTGGTGATTGCACATTTAACAGTTTATTAGCATCAATCATTTGCAAAACTTTTTTCTGCCCTTTTATCTTTTCTCTATTTTTTTGTAAGTTCTAAGTACAGTTATAGCTATAGTACCCTGCAATTTGATAACAACACATACCTCTCAACTGTACAGATTTTTGCAGAATGTCCAGACTTTTGCCAAATGTTTTTGGTCCACTTTTCATAAAATTTGAGTTTCAGACGTCATACCATTCAGAAAATTTACAATAGTACAAAATCTGTTACTCTATCAACTAGTTTGTAAGAGCAATATTTAAAAATTGTCCCTATTTTTGTGCCTTTGTCCCACTTTTTCATATCTTTGTCCAGATTTCTTGCTCTAAGAAGTTGAGAGGTATGTAACAACATACAGGTACGGAGAAGCCAACCTAATGCTTTCACAATTCTTATTACAAGGCAACAGTTAATAGACAAGACAAACTTCATAACACCATATGTGCACACTACACTTATGTGAAATTCTTAAAGCGACACCACACTATACATTGCAGCATTACGGAAGCATTTCTGTTTCTTTAATATTGCTTCTTATTTTATCCAATATATATATATATATATATATATATATATATATATATATATATATATATATAGATAGATATATAGATATATATAGATATATATATATATATATATATATATAGATATATATATTTATATAGCTATAGATATATACCTATTGGCTATTGATAGCTTTATAGCAAAATTATAATATTTTCATGTCACGCTACTATTTAAGCAAATCATGAAACTCTTCTCCTCACGCTGTCTCTAAAAATGAGCAGTGATTTATAGGAATATGCAGTCAGTGAATAAAATAACTTCATTCTTAGACAGTTATTCAGAAGACAGAATAGAGGCACAAGATGTTATATCTTACAGAAGAAATGCCTGCATTGCTTGTGATAAATGACATCATGAAAGGGTAACTGCATGGTTGTTACAGTTCATTCAAAAAGTTTCAGTATTCATTGTGCATCCTTATTTATAGTGTGTATTCATTTCCCTGTGACTGTCAG
This sequence comes from Protopterus annectens, assembly GCF_019279795.1. Lineage (NCBI taxonomy): Eukaryota > Metazoa > Chordata > Ceratodontiformes > Protopteridae > Protopterus > Protopterus annectens. Next base: position 673,709,743 of record NC_056744.1, on the reverse strand, counting down.
CATGTATTAAAGCAGAGAATGCTGTTTTCATCAGAAACTTTCAGAAAGTCAACATTTCCTCCTGAAGTAGTTTAACATTTGCATTATTTATTCACTGATGACACACCCTCACTTTGATCCAGGTTTGATTAGCAGTTTGTGTGACAGAAAGAGCAACAGGGAAGATGAGGGAGGGCAGTGACTTGGGTGTCTCCTGTGATGATTCGAGCAGCAGGGAAGGATGGGCTTTCCTATCCTAAGGGAGGGCAGTCACTTGGATGTCTCCTGTGGTGATTCCTGGTGGAGGCTTGCAACATCATTGGGAGGAGGCATGGTCCAAAGAGCAGGTGGTGGTGGATCTAGCCGACCCTCAGATGCAGCCACATTGCTGTGATGGAGACTGGAATGGGTAGGGCATTCAAAAAAAATCCCCAGATGGAAGTGAAGACAGACAAGCACCCAGGACTCCTTTAGGATTCTTTATCAGCCCCAGTACACACCACAGTAAATCCAGGGGGATTATGTAAATAAATAAATAAATACCTTTACTCTCTCCTACATTTACCCTTTCCCCTCTTTCTTCCCACCCCTTTGACTCCCCTTACACCACTTATTCTTTTATCTCTCTTTTCTTACCTGACACCTAATCTCTTCCTATCCCCTGTATACTCTGCTATAACTCTTATATGATACCTCTTCAAATCTCCTTCACCTCAATTTTAGATTTACCACTGTATGAACTAAGATATTTTATAAATACTTAATGTCATGTTATTTTTTACCTTTTCTCTTGAAAATTGTAAACTATATTACTCATTTGTATGATTTGTCTAAATAGTATAATGTTCTTACGGAGCTTTTCTCCCTGGCACTCCATTGAAAATGGACTCTTCTTGGCCCAATGGACTATTCTGCTAAACAAACTGTAAAATAAATAAATGTAGATTGTCTGGTTGATCCAGCATGGAGGTATGGCACTGGAGTGCTGAGCCAGTACAATGCCAGAAGGGGACCAAAAAAAATTATTTATTCATTTACATCTGGGTAAGTGAACTGATTAAGTTAACCTTCTCAAACTTTACATGAAAAAAGGAAACAAAATAGAAAGATAATAGAAGAAAAAAGTAGAATGCAGCTATTGTAAATCAAGGAGTTTAAGTACCTAAGGGTTTTATTCATGAGTAATGGGATATGGGATTGTGAGACTGACCAGTAAATATTTAGCGTTACAAGCAGTACTGTTTTGTGTAGGATGCCTGCAGTATACCTCCCACTGGAGGTGCACTAGGAATAAACAAATGGCACAGCCCATAGGGTCATGGATATGTCTAAAACAGTGCATATTGCCTACCCTGACCTGGCCAAGGCATTTGACACAATTTTCCACTCAGATATTATAGATAAACTCACAAAACTGTCATGGACAGGACACATGTTGTGGCTCCAGATCCAGCAAGAGGCCACTTACTAGTTGTGTGACACAGGGCTCAGTGAGGGGACCACTGCTGTTTGGAATATACTTATCTGAATTCAAGGCAAATGTAGAAGGCCTCTGGCTGACAAAGTTTTCCAATGACTGCAAATTGGGAACAATCACTGAATCCCCCAAGGATGCATATATCCTTCAGAAGGGTCTGACTCAGACAAATGATTGGTGCCAGGGCCATGGCCTAAATCTAAATAAAAAAAAATGCATAATCATACCTTTTGGGAAGCCAAATATCCCTGGAAATTACAACATTAATAGCACACCACTAAGAGTGGACTCAGAGGTCAGAGAGCTAGATACACAGGTAGCTAGTAGCCTGAACTTTGATCACTATCTGTCCACAGTGGTGAGGAAGTCCTTCTATATATCACAGATTATAAGTAAACGCATGGCATCCAGATCCAAGGAAATTATAGTCGCAGTGTACTCGCCCCTCATCAGACAATAATCGAGTACAATGCACCAATTATGCAAGTATTACGCTAGGCTCTTACAACAGCTGCAGTGAGTTCAGAGGTTCCTCACAAAGAAAATACAGGGTGTTAACAGCATGTCCTATGCGGATAGGCTGAAAGCCACATCCTTTTACTCTGTCTACTAATGACTATTAAGGGGTAACCTATGCCTAACTTACAAGTTTCTCATGAATCCAGCCCTGAAAGAGCTTTTGTACATTTTTGAGACTGACGGCATGAGGGTCATCTGGTCTAGGGATCTAAATCTGGTCTGTGACTTCAACAAATCATGTTGGACAGACAGACAGATATATGTCTCAGAGATTACCCCTTCTTTGGAACAGTCTTCTTATTTATGTGAAGTAGAGCCGTTCCCTGGCTTTCTTCAAGCACAGTTTGGATCAATGGTTGGAGAATCATAAATTCACTCCTGGGGTAGCACCTGTGTCCCTTATGGACATGGGCAGTCTGTAAAATACTTAAAGGTGTAGGCACAAGCCTAAGCCACCCTCTTGCCCCTAAGAATCATAAATTGGGTAATATCTGGGTAATACTGGCTAGGCTTGTAAAAGCTCTTAAGCTCTTAGTCTAGTAATCTCCTATGAACCTATGCAGTGACTGCACTGGATAGTAATCTCCTATGAACCTATGCAGTGACTGCACTGGATAGTAATCTCCTATGAACCTATGCAGTGACTGCACTGGATAGTAATCTCCTATGAACCTATGCAGTGACTGCACTGGATAGTAATCTCCTATGAACCTATGCAGTGAGTGCAGTGGATAGTAATCTCCTATGAACCAATGCAGTGACTGCACTGGAGTATGATGGTGAAGAAAAACCTCAGCGATAGGTGAAGCTGGCTATTTGCCAGTTATTCTATATCACCAACCACACATAGACATGAGCTCTAGGTTATTATCAAAGAAAAGATCTTAAATACAAATGATTGATAAGATCACAGATACAAGTGATTGAAACTGGATTCATTCATATTGTCACTGGGTTTACTCCTCATGATAGGAGTATGACAAACTAGGATGATCTTGGAACAGAGCTGCTACTTCTCCAACTTGAAATGAGTCAGTTGTGGTGTGTCTCAACAGGTTGCTGATACTTCAGTTTAGTAAGAGGCTAGGATGACAGATCATAAAGTATTATAGTAATCACAGCAGAGGCTGTTACAGTAAATGCAATGATTATGCTAAAACCAGATCTTTAGTCAACATAGGTTTCAATAAAACTATCAAGCATTTATTGACCAGTTATAGAAAAATGCAGATTTAATAACTGCAATACCTGTTTCTAGATGATGTCAGGAAGGCAGGTTAGGCGAAGTGACAAAGGTATATTAAGAGGTGCGCTATACATAATCTAGTCCCCTCTTTCATCTTACTAGTCTCTGTTAGCTCTCCTAACTTAGATGCTGCTGTCCATAATTCCATCACAAATATTTCCCCTACTTTAACCCTATTCTCCCTTTTCTATTGCACTAATATAGCTGTACTGTACACATATTTGGTTTATGAAATCTTCTGTGTATATACTTTTTGTCAGATTGTCAATGATTACTCATAAATGTAAATTATGGCTATTTGTGTACTGTATATTGTCTTGTTACATTATGATGTAACCTAGGCTGTGCCTTTAATTGGTCATTGTTTATCCTACCCAGTATGCAAATTTGAATAAATGAGAATGTTAAGAGTAGAATGTGGAAGTTAAAAAAGCACTTTGAAAATAGACACATAGCTGAAAGGAATAAATACAGATTGTATACTGAATATTAAATGGGGAAATTAGTTCTAATTACAGGGGCGGAGACAGCAAATATACCCGAGACAGATGTCAGCTTAGAAAGAGATTTCTGAGTTTTGTAAAACAGAAGAAATTTGATCTGTTCATTTAACCAGATAGAGAGTGTGTGTGTGTGTGTGTGTGTGTGTGTGTGTGTGTGTGTGTGTGTGTGTGTGTTAGTGAAGTATGTAAATGTGAGGTAGACAAGGAACCAGCAGGATTTATTGAGGGAGGAATATCTGGAGGATTTATTGGGGGATAAAGGAAAAGCACATTCAAGGCATGTGTGACCATTGAAAATCAATAATCAGGTATGCACATCACAAACCATGATAAAAAAAGTGTTTCTGCATAGAAAGGACAAACCTCCCTTCACCCACATCTCTTTGTCTCTAAATATATTAACTCTAGTATCATGTACCCTTGTGGTAAACTTCAACAGGAGTTTCTCGGCAGAATACAGCAAATCACAAAACAGGTTAATGACTCCTCCTGTTTTGTCAAAACACTACAAGAGAAAAAACAAAAGTTCTTTTCTTGGGTTGGTGGGAGATGGATGAAACTCCACATTTTGTTTAGTAGTTCTCATATTTTGTGAGCATTGTCAACACAGATTCAGTTACAGGGAGGGCATACTGAAGTTGTGGAATAAGACTTCATATGTTAGTATGTCTATTATAGTCAGTGATCTGAAGCAGAACAGGTCGGTTTGATTATAGGATTAATTAATCTTGGAAAGTCTCCTGGTATTGATTAAAGGTCTCTAATGTACTTTCAGCGGGTACTATGGAAATGAATGCAGGATAAGGTGAGTTTCATTTCTCAACTGTCTATGTTTCTCTGGTGCCAGTTCTTAAGAAAATAAGGACCTTAATACAGAGAATTATGATCCAGTCTCCAATCATAACCACTTTGTTAGGTATTTCAGACACAGGTGTCAAGAAATTCACTTAGGGATACCTTGCTAAAAGGATACAAAGCCTAAACAACATGTCCTACATGGATGAAAGCCCTGTCACCGTACCGAGTATCCTACAGACTGCCAAGACGTGACCTGTGTTTGACATACAATGCAAACTTTGACCCAATACTTATGGATGTATTGCACATCAGCAAGTCAAATAGCATCAGAAAAACTTGGTCTAGGGATCTAAACCACTTCTGCAACATCAACAGAATGGCTTGTAAGGACAAGTACATTTCACAGAGATTACTGCTGTTCTGGAAGAGACTCTCCATCCACATAAAACAAAATTCATCCCTGTCCATATTCAAGCACAACTTGTATCTATGGACGGGAGACATAAAATTTACTCCAGGACTGCCCCGTGCTACTAATGGACAGGGGCAGCTCCTAATTGCATTATCTCATGCATGACTTCCCTCAAATTGTCTATGGTATGATCCCAGTTACTCTCACTAAGGATAATATACAATTATCAGCCATAAGATGAGTAAGGCTAATCTCTAATCAAATGGGATAGGTTAATTTAAGCACAAAAAATTAAATTAGCTAGACTTAAAAAGGTCCATCAAAGCAGCTAGCTACTCCCCCTCTTTTTATTTATTTGCATTATTTTTTTTTTATTTGTGGGGGGGGCTTCTTTTTTCATTGACTCATTCATTAATTGATTCATTTATCCTTTACCTGCCTAAAATAATTCAGGGTCATGGGGAAGCCATATCCTATTATGGCATTAAATATTTCAAGGAAGAGAAACTAATCCTGGATAAAAGACAAGTTAATGGCTGGGTACACGCGCGCACACACACACACACACACACACACACACACACACACACACACACACACACACACACACACACACACACACGCACACACACACACACACACCCATATCATGTCCTTGTAATGTGGGAGGAAATTGGAGTGCTCATCAAAAATTCATGCAAACACATGGAGATTTTACAGACACTGCACAGAATACACCCCAGACAAGAAACAAACTGCCGTGAGGCAGCAAGCCTAAACAAGGCTCCACTGTGTTGCTCCAATTAATGATTCAGTTTTTTTTTTTTTTGTTGTTGTTTTTTTTTACTTTTTTTATTCCCCAGCTTATTTATTCTTTTTTAAACTGTGTTGGTCCCACTGGGTCTGTGACATGTTTCAGGGAAGACCCAATGTGGTGTTAATATATACTAGGGGAAATCTGTCTTGGACAGCTGGGAAATTATTGAACTTTTTCTGTCAGGGAGTAGTATGGCTAGCATACATTTCCAGTAATGACAAAAATTATTTGATGGTTATAATCAAAACCTATGCAGCGAATAGCATTATGGATGTGATAAAATAAATTATGGTTATTAGTCTGTCTGACTTAGAAACTGGGAAAAAGTTGCTAATATAAAAAAAAAATTGGAAACTGCATGAAATGTCAAATTCACAAGCCAACACCAGAGAGTACATATGAATGGATGTGATGGAAAGGCTTATTGGGAAACTCATGCCATACTGGGTAGCAGTGGGCAAGGTTTTTCAAACAGAGCTGCAAAGCACATAGGATACAAGTCTTCTGTTGGCTCACGATAAGGTTGCAAAGTGGAAGTGTCCAGTGGAATTTGAGTCCAGGGGACAGATGGAAAGAAATGCAGAGATTAAAAAAAGGCTGATGATGTTTTCCAAAGGTGTGACAAGAAACATGCATGTGTTGGTAAAAAGAAGCAAAAAGTGAATGAGGGCAGTATGTACCCAGTGGAATGTGGCATACTGCAGGTTTTCTGGGGGTGTACCAGTAACCCTGAATAGTTATTAGTTGTAGTAGCATGCAATAGCTACTCTCATAATCTAGAAAACAGAAATAAAAAAATTAAATTCCTATTAGCAGTTAGACACAGTACAATATGCACTTTGAGAAAGAGAAAATTTTGAGGAAATTACAAATATGTAAGTTAAAAATGACAGACTCTTTGCCTTTGGAAAAACGTTTTGGTTTGCAAAATTACCTTGAACGGACACAGGAGAATTCAGATGATTTTCTGGAACTGTGACTTAAACCTTATCAATATTATAAACTACAAAAAAAAAGATAAGAATATGATGTAGAGGCTGATCTAAGGTGTCCCTTCCTGTATTTAAAATTAGGCAGATCTGTACAAAAAATGTAATTCATATTGAAACATAAGATGTGTTTAAGTATATTTTAAACAACAAAATTAAACTGCATGAAAGACCACCTAAATGCCAGCTGTCCATAAAAAATGTATTCAGTCTGGGAGAAAGAAATATAACACAAAACCACGTGACAGGATATGGGCAAGATATGAATAATAAGATCATTTTAGATGAAATGTAAAAATGCAAGATGTAAATAGAAAGGAGGAATACATAAATAGGAGGTAGGGGGCAAAAGCAGCAAAGGAATTGTAGAGAAACAATTAAACAAAAGAGAAATGAAGAAAAGTGAAAAGAAGAGAAGAGGAAACTAGCTTTAGTGGTAAAATGGGGAAAGGTTCAAGTAAAGAAGCATGTAAAAGACCAAAGCAAGACAAGTGTGCAAAACATATCATATTATGTAAGAGGAAAGTAACACTCACATTTCAGGAAATGTAGCATCTTGGAACATCTATAGAGATGAGGGTAATGAAGAAGAAGATAAGAAAGAAGAATCCAATATATTAATCAAAGCAACAAAAATACACAAAAATAAATAAAAATTTAAAACAATGAATGCAGACAATCTTAAGTAACAGAAAAAGGGAATGACAATTGTAAGAGGTCTTAAAACATATTTATTTTGTAAAATGATGCATAGATAATAGAATATGATAATTACGAAATTAAGATTTTTGGAGTAAACGTGTGTGTCTGTGTGTAATCAAATGTAACAATATTTGTACAGCTATTTTTTTTAAATGGAGAAGTATTTAACATAACACTGTGTAGAGTTAAGTGTACATTTTTATTTATAGTTACGAATTTATGATATATGTGTTTCAACAAAAAGCAAAGAAGAAAAGGATTTTTAGAAAAAAAAAAACAAGGCACTTTTTGCAAATTAGTAGTAAAACAATATGGGTAGGAAATTCTGTCTCACAAGGAACAGTGGAAGATGTTTAGAAAGAGAAAGAAACAAAGAACGGCTGTAAGTAGGAAAGATATTTTAAAAGTTAGAGAGTTCCAACAGTCACATGCTATATGTATATACCAGAAGGCTATGATTTTGTAGGGGACAGAATGAACCACTATGAAAAGATATCCCTGATGCCACAGCAAGTGAGGTGAGTTTGGGGACAAATGTCAATGAATAACATGCAGGGGGAATTTTTTCAGATGAATTTGGCTTCTAAAGTAAGAGAGAGACAGGGTTACTTATTTCATTTGTTGTAAGACTACTTAACTCTCTGCTTTAGTCAGCATTTAACTTATCAAAATGGTGTACATTGATTATATCCTATGGAGAAGGATGTCATTAGGGCAAGAGTAAAGCTAGTCCTTTGTACTTTTTAAACAGAAGGTGTAGTACACATGCACACCCCATTTAGATGCCTCTGTGCTGCCTTGAGAATGTGTGCATGTAAGATGATTCTCCTTTTGTAAAGAAAACAAAAGGCTAAAAAATAAACAGCTTGTGCATTGACCCAACCCTTGCTGAAGTGTAATATTACTTTTTGATATTTTTATGCTGCAAGGATGTCTCACCTCTTACTCGTGATTCTTGTTTCACATTGTGCATAATCCCTACAGCTTCTTTGTATATATAAGGATGGAATTATCCCCAGTTAGTCCTTTAAACTGAATGTTTACAGCAAGAAGTCTGAATGGTGCAGCTATCTGTAAATATATATATATATATATATATATACATATGACTATCAGTGAAACATCATAAGCATAAAAATCACACAATGCCTCTAGTGTTATCCTGTTATATCAACTGCCTGAATACATTTTTTCTTAGGATAAACACTTCTATCCATATTTGTTTGCTGGACTTATCAGATAGATTTTACAACTAGGAAAAAATTTAAAAGATCACAGGTAACTGACTAACTTAAATATGTTTAGTGGACAGGCTCTGAAATAAAAAGTAAAATAAATCTATGGGTATTTTAAAAATCAGCTGATTTTCTAGGACAGACGTAAGACAAAAAAAGTCAAGTAGGAAGGTAAGGGAGAGCAGTCCAATCCTGAGCTCTCAGGTAATATCTGTGAGGAGTGTAGGACTGACACCTCTGACTGTAACAGGTTCCACCTGCCATTCCAATCTAATAATATATATATTGTTTTTGCATAAAGTAGTAACAAAGTCTCACAGCATGGAAGGTGAAGCCCAAACAAAAGAACTCTTAACCAACAAAAAGGTTCATTTAATTGTCAACCAGCAGAATAGCAAACGTCTGAAAATGTACAAGTGTAAAAATAAATATAAATTTTATTCACAAACAAATTAAAAGTTCATGAACCTTCAGAAGAAGTCCCACACTAAAGGGACAAAAGTGTTTGATCTTTTACCTTTTATTTCACTTCTGAATAAAATTTAAATTTATTTTTATGCTTGGCTAAGTTTATTTTCAGAAATTTGGTATTCTGCTGGTTAATGACTAAGTGAGCCTTTTTGTTTGTTATGATTTTTTTTTTTTTTTTTTGCGTGAAGAGAAGGGTAGGATATAGTGAGACAACTAATTGTTAACTTGTTAGAAGAGAGGTTAAGAGCCAACCAGAGGTATGAAATGTACAGAGAATTGTTTCACTAGGACCTAGATTATAAATATAAGAGCTTTCTTTATTGTATGATCATGAAACTTAGTTTAATTGCAGAATAATAGGATATAAGCCCTCATAAGTGAGGGAGGAAAGAAATCACATTCAAGGACATGTACTACAAAAGGCAAACCCGTATGAAAAAGAAGTGGCAAAGACAGGGGTAGAAGTACACTAGGAAATAAATCAAGTAATATATATGAATTTGAAGTCATAGGATCTGTATGTGTGTGAATTCAACAGTAGTCGGTTATAAAATTAAAAATGTCTTTCTTCCAGTGTTCACAGTTAGAAGCCAAAAAGTAGTTAGCCTAAGACCATTACATCAGAGAAGATCCAAAAATAACACAAGATAAAATCATGTTGACTAGAAAGATAATTGTTACAAATGAAAATCAGTAAATAACAATGCAAGGCAAAAGCTACTGGCTTAAAACAGAAAAGTAAGGTTGAATTATACACCTGTTTTCTAGTCTTACCAAAATTTAGAGAATGTAGCCATTTCAGAAATGGAATAAAAAGTAAAATATGCAATACAGTAAATACAAAGTAGTGGAGAAGTGGTGTGCAAATTCATTGATATACAACATTGTTTCAGTTGGTTGTTAAACAATATAGACATTTAAAACATTTCAGTGTCACAAAAGTCTGAAGATTTGGCCTTCAGCTTACAGTGTGGAAGGAATACATAATTACAAAAAGCACTTTCATTCTGTGCTGAGGAGGTATTCAAACTCTGGAGTGTGTTTGGTTGCATTGGTGGTGAAGCTTTTCACTACATTATATACCTTTGTTGTAGATGTGAAAGCTGTAAAAACTCAATAAAGGCAGTAAATATACTATATGGTTCTGTAGACTTAGTAAACAAGTGAGCATAGTGCATTCTACATTATAATATGTCAGTCTTTCATATTAAGTATATGAACTGTCATTTCCTCAAAATACTCAAGGGACGTTCATGTAATGAACTGAAAAAAAATAAGAATTTCAGTGACAGAATACTGTCTGCTCAGTCTCAGTGAAGTACATTTGCAAATTACAACTTCATAATCTAAGAGGACGTTTTTTCTACATGTTCTGCTCGGTCCGAATGGAATACATTTGTAAATTACACCTTCATAATCTCAAAGTAACATTTTTCTACAGATTTTCCTTCACTCCATTTGACTCATGTTTTGGAACTCAGTGATAGCCATAGTAAACTGGAAACAGAGAAAGGTTTCATGGCTAAAAATTCTTACTGGTGTAAAAAAAAATCACAGATCTACAACAGCAACTCAATAGTACTTTTGTGATACACAAGAAAGTAGAAGTATGTATACAGCATTGAAAGGAGGCTATGCAGGAAACAGCAGAAGGGCACAGGGCTACACATGCTTCCACTAAACTGCAAAGTAAGAATACGCGACATTGGACACAACAGTGGCCTACAGTTCATACAAAAATGGTGACGGAAGGTGAGAAGCCAACATGCAAAAGCAGCATCTTTCTTAGGAACTGCTATCTGTGGATACAGAAAGCACACAACAAGAGTTTGTGTGGAGGCGCAATCACTATTTAACCATTTTTGCACCTTTTTTCCTAATGATAATCTACAAGTTACTAGACATGCACACTTCATTCCAATCTTCCAACATAACTTAGTTTGTAATTTGTGTGTTCATTATTCTAAACTTTATCCATATACAGAGTTAAAGATGTTCATACCTATCTCAGGTGTTATTCTCTGTTAATGATGTGTATACTATTCAAGTATAACACTAGAAACAGATTTTAGAGGGCATTTTTGTTTAATTCCATAAACATGGAATGCTTTTCCCCTTTCCATAGGTTCATAGATCGTGATTAGGCTTGCATTCCAGGAGAAGATTGAGGAACCCAGTCCAAATTCATGATTGCCCTTATGCACTGTCTGGTTAGGTGACTTACTCAAGGTCACACAAGAGGCAAATGAGTGCTGAGGAAAGTGTTTTTACCCTTTCTGGATAATTTCTTTAACTCCACAAAAGCATCCACAGTTACGGCATGTCTAACACTGTGATGTGCTTTACTTATTTAAATATAAGTCATACAATCTTCTGTAGGCTTCAAGGTCACTGGTAGCTTCTTTTATTATGTCAATATTTTTCTTATATCCTGCCCTTTATTTCATCACAAACATTCTGAAGCTGATCTTTCATGTCTGTGCTAATTCTTTGTTCTGCAGTGTAATCAAACATCCAGTTATTTCAATTTTGGCTTTCCCCCTTTTAGCATAAAACCTTGATCACTCATTAATATACTCACTTCTTTATCTTAGTTGCCTATTTTTAGCACTCCTTTACAACTTTTAAAGAATTAGTTAATGTGATTCTCCTGAATTCTGACAGGAGTCAAGATGTCATCAGTGTAGTCCAGGTGCCATATCTTTTTTGAAACTGTTGATGTCGTTTAAGGTAATACTCTTGCCCATTATTTTGCCTTATGAACTTTCTCATTTCCTGTTCTTCTTCTTTTATATTTTTTATATCCTTTTACCTTTGTATATTCCCCACCCTTCCACCAAGTTCTTTCATAAATTATGTTTTAGTCCATTTCTTATAATGGTGACGTATTCTTCTATGAATTTGTCATATATTTTACTTCTTGCACTGTCATTATGTCTATATCAAAAATGTTCTATTGTATAATATCCTGTGCACATCCACCCTTTCCGACTTGATGCAAACTCTTCTTAATTAAAGTCTTCAGGCATCAAAGAATGCAATTAGTCTCTACTGCAGAGGGCATAAAGAGTTTAGTTTGAATCCACTCTGTAGGAATTAGGTAACGACATAGCTTGTACTAAAACAGAACATGGGAGGGGAATATAAAGAAATATGCAGGTGATGGAAACTTTCTGCATACTTCCTTAAATTCTTCTGCTCTCTTTTGAATACCAGCCAGTACTCTGACACTTCCTATGAAGTTCCTTCAGGTAACAGTACTCTTTTTTGCAGTTAACAGCACTAGTAATGACAGAGTTGGATGCACAAAGACTTTGGCAGTGATTCATAGTCATGGTTCAGAGAAGCACAGATTAACCTGTACAGGTAGAAAGACTTGAGCTTTTCCAGTTTAATATGATTCATGGACATACACAAATTGCATGACTCTGAAAGGAATTAAAATAAAAACTGTATAACTTTCAGCTGAGTGCCTACCATATTGTGGTACTATGTAGGTCTGATACCAAGCAGACCAACAACACATACACAGGCACCCCCCCCTACACACACACACACACACAGATACATTTCTACATTCCTCAATGTTTCCTAGTTTTCACTTTTCCCTGTCCTTGTCTCTTCAGCCCCTCTATCCTTGTGCCCCTCCCCTTCTTTCTTTACATATACATAAATAAAGTTTGGCAACAAACCAAGTTGTCCCGGGACATCTTCATGAGGAGTTAGATTGATATTAGTGGGTGTTAAGTGGGTTTGGGAGGTGAAAGGGTTAAGTGGAGGAAGGGAGGATTGGGAGGAAATGAGATAAGGGTAGGGAGGGGCTTAAGAGGTTTAGACAAGTGTAGCTGGGTAAGCAATCATATTTTGGCATGAACTTGCTATGATCAGGCTGGTTGGCGGAGAAGAGGGACAGGCTTGCCCTCTTCTGTTCTCCCTCTGGTGTCTGAGTTCATTTCAAGGATTTGGGGAAAGGAAAATGAGCAGCTGGATGAAGTTTGCTGAATAGATATGCAAGCTGAGGTAAGGGTGCTGCTTATTTGGTGGAAGGTAATTCAATGAATGGTGTATGAAGTGAGATGGGACGATGCTTCATAAGTAAAGTAAGCGAGCAGAGGCATGGACCCTGCTTACTGGGCAGGCTGAGTGGGTACGCTGCCCTGATTAGCATTACAAGGATGGCACTGCATAAGTAAAGTAAGCGAGCAGAGGTATGGACGCTGCTTACTGAGCAGGGCGAGTAGGTATGCTGCCCTGATTAACATTACAAGAATGTTTATGCTGTGTTTAGAATCAACTATATTATGGTCAGTTGTAACTAATAAAGTTGGTGAACAAAGCTATGTTATGGAAGTTTTAATAAAGGTTGTCAAATGTTATTCAGTGTGATGTGTTTATTGAAGGGGACTGGGACAAATAGATCTTATCTCCTTGATATGCGTAGTTTCATATTTTCTATATTAATATCACACACATTCTATGCTGGTAATCTATTTGCAAATCAGGATATCACATTTTTGTTAAAATGTTACTTATTGGCTTATAGTGATTATCTATTAATTGTTTTCAGTGTCAGTTGTTTAGAGATTTTATTTTATGTTATTTTAAGAAGTGATTAAGTCCATGTTCCACATCAGTGAAAGCACTTGGTTTAGGAATAATTCCCTCTCACTAGCAATTTTTAGTTCCTCTTCTTCTCGGGTATTCTGTTGGGCTAATTACTTTTTTGGTTCCTGATTAGGATCCTTAGGCACATGTTCCATGTCCTTCACATAGGCCCAGTCTACTATGCCCTACAGCACAGCTCTTTTTCTAGTGTACACATATCAAGTAACATTGTACAGTACTTTACAGTTCTTATAAAAACAAAACTACTGTTGAATTTATTGCAGTACTTGATAATGTTCACATTCTGAAAATATGACTTTTAATTGGGAACATACTTTTGTTAGTCTGTTAAATTGTTATCCTAGAGCTACTTCAATGGCATTATCATGAGTTTCAAAGTTCTCTGCTTTTCTCTGACATTTGCACTTTAATTTTTGTACTTATTTTATTCATATTTATTGGTTACACACTGGATAGTCTTTATTCCTTTATGTTACTGCTTGCAAATAGTAAAAATACATGGAGTACTGCGTTCATTTTGCTGAACAATGTGAATGTGGTCCTACAGAAATTTCAAAGACCAATTCTAATACTGTGTTTCCTCAGATTATTGTCTATACTCAAATGTCTAGCAGTCTCAGAGGTATAAAATAAAGAGGTATGTGGGGGGGCACAGTCCACCTATTCAAAGGGCACAGGAGAGCAAAGCCCCCTTGCAAAAGTACTTAAATGGCATTATTTCTGGTTTTCTGGTTTTAAAATTAACTTTTTTTCACATTCACACTAAGAGTAATAGTTTTTGCATTAACAGTTTCCATGCATAGGTATGCCTGCATATTGCATGAGGAAGTGTGCAGACTTTGTTACTTTTTCCAGCAAGCAGACGTGCATTAGTATTGCTTTTTCATTCAACAAGTCAGTCATAGATTAAGTACATTAATAGGAAGTCTGTAAGATACACTCATCCTAACTTATACAATATAGTTTGTTCCCAGAGTTGTGCCTATGAGCAAATTTTTATATTAATGCTAATATCTAAAGAATAGCAGCCTCAACATTATTTTGAAGCTTTCCCTGCAAGCTGACATAAAGTACTATATCTGTGCACTAAAACATTATATGAAATATACATTTCATAAAGTATTGGAAAATATGTCATATTTCACTATAGTTTGTCATATTTGTTTTAAATGTTTGGCATCAAGACTGTAAATGTGTATGTAAAATTGCACAGCTAATAAACATATTTATACAAAAAGGCGATGGATAATATATGTACATCTTGAGATATGCTGCATTATTAGTTGCCATAATTATGAATATTAGTGATATTTGTATATTCATATCAGTATGTCAGGGTTTGTACCCTCAGCATTAGGGAGTAACGTGGCATATAGATACTGACATGACATGATATTAATGTAAACCAAAATTATCACTGTGCAATATATAGAAAATGGGTAACTGAAAAGTGTTCACAGATATTATTAAAAAGTTATAATATACTTCTACATTTTACTTAGTAATGTAAAATTGTTGCTTGTACCTGTGATGCAGAGTGAGAAATCCTCAAACATGACCCCGGCGACTTCTGTTTTATTAGTAGCATGAACATAGGATATAGCCTAGAGGTATGGAAGTGGGTAGCTATTGCTGGGTTGCTTTTCTCACGGGAATGAAGTTGGGACTAGCTTGCCACTTTACTGATACTCAAAGGAAAGACAGGGTGTTGTACCCATGGATAGTGAGCCTATTAATTGCATGCTGCCCAGAGTTGTAACTGCACTAAAACCACAAAAGATATTTGTAGATGCATGCATACCTCCCACAGTAGAGAAATTTGATGGAACTCAAAAGAGCTATCATGGGGATTGGGAGTTTCAGGAGCTAAGATGAAAGTCCACAGGGTATGACAGGCTCCCTACTATCTGACTCTAGCTTCTTTTAAGAAAGAAAGGGCTGATTATGCCCTCTAGCTAGAGAAAGAATGGTCTATAAGGCTCTTGCCTGAGCATGAAGGTACCTGGCTCCCATCTAAAAAGAGGTGGACATGGGTCAATGGGGCAAAGGCAGAGCAGGGCAATCACTGGGTAAGATTCAGGGGACAAAAATGCAAAAATGGATTGTAACAGTACAATGTTGTTGTGCTGCGGGACTAAACAAATAGTTGCTGTAAGACAAAAAAATAGTGCTGTAGTTTATAGGATTAAGCAAGCAGTATGTATGAGAGAAAAAAAATATGGTGAAAAAACACTTTTTTTAACTTTACTTGATAATACATCTTCAGAACATTCAGAATTTGTATCATGTAAATAAAAGAATATAAAATAAATTGCCTTTGGTTTTCTGTGTTTCCTTCACTTTATCTTTTTAGCTGTTTTCTGTTTTATTTTTGCTCTGAATAAACAGTACCTTAAACTTTTGCTAACAAACCTTTTTACTGTCATTTTTTATAAAAGCAAACATATCCATAGATACAAGGGTTTGTTTCAGGTATAAGTTATTAATAGTAAGTGTTCTGATATGAAGTCTAATTTCTCAAAGCTGATGTTATTTGGTACTTGAGCAAACAAACTATCACTATGGATTGTACAGTGTTTGAGTTATTGAAAGGTGACTGGACAAAGTTATGAAAAATAATAAATATATTCAATATTAATATCAATAATGTACAAATGGAGTATAAAGCAATTATATTTTAGGATCTATACAAGTAGTGGGTGCCAGTAAAATGGTAGAAAAAGTGGATTACAAAGGCATCCAGAGACAGAAGTGTTTAGTAAAGCAGATACGAATATCAGCAATAATTTCATATCTGCACAAATATCATAAAAGATGCGTGGCCTACAGGTGGACAACTACTATAATCTTATAAACAACTTAAATGGCACAACATTTTGCCACTATTTATCATCTAATATATACAATTCCAAAGATTAATACAGTATATTTAAAAGGGCGGCCACGGTGGTGCAATGGTTAGCACTGTCGCCTCAAAGCAAGAGGTTCACCAGTTCAATCCTCGGCTAGGGTGCCTTCTGTGTGGAGTCTGCATGTCCTCCCTGTGGTCGCATGGGTTTCCTCCCACATCCCAAAGACATGCTGCAGGTGGATTGGACACTCTAAATTGGCCCTAGGTGTGAGTGTGTGTGTGTGTGTGTGTGTGTGTGTGTGTGTGTGTGTGTGTGTGTGTGTGTGTGTGTGTGTGTGTGTGTGTGTGTGTGTGTGTGCCTTCTGTGGAAGGTTGGGCGCCAGGCTGGCAACTCAACACTGTAAAACTCCACTGCCAACCATGAGCAGACCAGGTGATCCACTGTGGCAACCACTAACCGGGAAAAGCCAGAAGAAGAATACAGTATATTTAAAGTACTGTGAAAATATTATCTGTCTAATTTGCATATTTTGTGCAATATTTAAAATCAGTAGTGTGCTACCCAAATTTAGCATCTATCAGTGAAACTCAAAAAGAGGTCCAATAATCATTCTGATAGTATGGCTCTAATAAGCAAACCTATACAGATATAGCTTTGTGTTTGGCCATAATACTAGCAATTTGTGCAAAAAAAAAATTCTTTCTTAAAACTGTAACATAAGGTCAGCACTGTTAAATAGAACTTTGATAGAAAAAACACTGGGCAGCCCACTGTCTGAGGAAAAATGTTTCTGTTTCACACTGATTTTTGTATCTAACTTTGTCTCAGAGATACTGCAAATAATAGTTGATACATTTTTTGGTACAGGATTTTGAAGAAAAAAATCCCAAAAAGCACATGGTTTCCTAGCACCAAAGACTTCAGAAACCAAGTGGATTAATCAGCTGCTCAGTACTCAATGAGTTAATACAAAAGTAAGGCTGTGACATTTATTTCAGGGAAAGAAATACATTTTTCATATATTATAAAATATAAAACATACAGATGATGTATACAGTAGCCAGATTTGAAAAGGCAAAGAAGACTAATGACATTATTTAAGCTTTTGCTTATTTACTTTTTTGTTGTCCTGGCTACACCTGTTTGCCTATTTACTGTTTCCATGGGAAATTCAAGGTTATATTCTGGAAGCTGTGATAAAATAAGTCTGCAAATTAATAGCAATAAAGAGTAGCAAGCAAGATGAAGAATAAAGTTTGATTTAAAGGCTTTTTGAAACTTTACATTTTTTGCTTTACAAATACTTTTTGGGAAAGGGAACATGGTTAGAAAAAGCTGGCTATTAGTGATAAAAATTGGCACTGGCAGTTATGACATGGAAGGAATTTAACATGTAATTTCAGAAAGAAGGTATTTTATAAAAATCAGTCTGGTTTGCCTTATGAGGAAATGTATCTAATCTAGAAAAGTCATACCTCATAGACATGGATAGTCCCTCTAAACAAGGGTGGTGAGACAGCTGCTTATAGGTTTATTTAAACCAGTGTGCCCTACATCTCTGTAGATGCATGATCTCTGGGTGTGATGAGGATTTCAGGAATTATATGAACAAGAAAGAGGAAGGAAAACAACCCAGAGACTATCCCTACAATGGAAGGGACCCGACCATTGAGAGAAGAAACAAGTTAGGCATATAAGTGCCATGGCAGAAGGTGAATATTTTACATTGCTCCCTATTGTTGGATCATAAAGAGAAAGCTATTCTGTTGTCAAGAGCTAAGTATTGTCTTTTTTGCCACTTACTCTGCCAGAGTGTGATTTAGAAAGGAACACTGCAATAAGTTGCAAAAATCTTCCGATATAGCGAAGCAAAACAAATAAAATCTAAAAGTGTTACTGTTCAATACTAGGTCTAAAGAAGAAACTTCACTCCCTACAAGCTCTCCTCACCCTAGAGAATGCCGATGTCTGTGCAGTCACTGACACATGGTTTAAAGCAGCAAAGAGCACCCCGGTAATGTAACGCTATAAAGCCTTCCACACATTTTGACCAGCTTGCTACACAGGCAGTGACTAAAGGTGGAGGTGTCTTGATTTACATCAGAAATAAATATACATCAAGGCTGGTCAAACAGGATGATGCACTTGAGCTTCTCCATGTTCAACTCACCACAGGCAAAATACCAAACCACTTCTGTGGTAGTGGGAGTGGCTTGTTTATAATGAGTAAGATGGGAATTGAATGAACAACCGCTTCTGTAAGAGAAAACACATAGTGAAGAGAGCATTCCAGCTAATTTATCATTGGCCAACAAAATATCCCAATGGTTATCAATGCTGTGTTTGGAGCCATCGATGTTACATCCAAATGTTGTAACCAGACGGACAGGTTGGGAAGATTGTCTATCACTTCTCTTTGATCCCTTTCCATAAGTTAGCAAAGTCCTCCTATCCTGTTCAGTGGCAAATGAACATGCCCTATTGATATTGTCTAAATGATAGCCCCTATTTAGAAATCTTTGGGATAGATCATTTTTACTGGTATTATAGGCTTCATCTGAAGAACATATACGCTTGATGCGTAGAAATTGGGATTTAGGGATGTTCTGGATGATGTGGAAGGGATGATGACTGGAAGCACTAAAGTAAGGTGTTAAATTGGAGAAATTTTCTATAAACCTTAGTTTGCAATGTATGGTCATCCTGACGTAAGATGCGAATATCCAGGAATGTGATTTGCTTGTAATCATAACTGAGTGTGAAGTGTATCCCCCACTTATTTTCATTTAAATATTCCAAAAATTCCTGTGCATACCCAGTATCACCCCTCCACACCATCCAACAACCATCCAAATAACGTCTCCAAATGCCCATATTATCCAAAAATATATTATGTTTCTCATCATATATCAATTGTTTTCCAATGTAGCTCATAAAAAGGTCTGCATAAATGGGAGTGAAGGACGCTCCCATAGCTGTACCTCTTAACTGCCAGTAGCATCTCCCATGAAAGTAAAAAACATTCTTAGTAAGAACATGTTCAGCTAAGCAAACAAGAAGAGTATTGAAACCTGGAGTATATAATTCAGCTTTATTCACCCAGAACTGAATGGCTTCCAATCCTGCACAATGTGGGATATTTGTATATAGGGCAGTAACGTCCAATGTGCATAAAAGCCAACCTCGTTCCAACTGTGTGTCATTGATGATATTGAGAAATTGGGTGGTGTCTTTGATTCTAGATCTGACTAGAGGAAGAAGTGGTTGTAGATATTCTGTAAGAAAAGCAGATAATGGTTCTGTCAGAGATCATCGACCTGAAACAATCGGTCTACCTGGTGGTTTGGTAGGATGTTTATGTATTTTGGGGAGTAGGTATAGAAATTGTGACCTAGGATCTTGGACAGTCAATTGGTAAACCATCCTCTGATCAATAATTCCTTCCTCCTGTGCCAATTTAAGAAAAGTATCAATCTCTTTTTATACCTAAATGTTGGGTCCAGGGGCATATGCATGTAAAATTTACTATTGGACTGTTGTGTTGTAGCTTACAACATTTGGATGTAACAGCGATGGCTTCAAGCATATCATTAATAACCATTGGGATATTTTGTTGGCCAATGATAAACTAGCTGGAATGCTCTCTCCACAATGTCTTTTCTCTTACAGAAGAGGTCGTACAATCAATTCCCATCTTACTCATTATAAACAATCCACTTCCACTACCACACAACAAACTACTTTATTTGGGGACAAGTTAGTTGGTAGTAATCCTTGTGGCCATTGTAGTGCTTGTACACATGTTTGCAAAATAAAAGAATTTACCAGCAGCAATACCCCACATATTTTTCAAATCAGATGCTTCGGCAACTGCAGCAGTGACTGTGTCATCTATTTGGCCACCTGTTTTTGCTCTGCCTTTTATGTAGGACAAACATCTTGACCACTAAAACATAGAATCATTGAACATCTTAGTGAAATAAGAAATAAAAGGATATCCAATGCCCTTTACAAACATACAATGTCCCATGCTACTGCTGAATTTCAATTTATAAATATTGATAAAATTCAGGGAAAGAAATCTAACAAAACAGGTTGGCATTCTATATTAAATAATAGGGAATCTGGCTGGATTGTTAGGCTGGGGTCTCTGTTTAAGCCTGGCCTCAATGAATTAAGCTAATTTAGGCATGTAGCAATCAGCTTTGACTCTGGTCTAATATTGCACTATTTAAATGAGAAGTGAATGAATGTTAGCTAATGCACTGAAGAAGGCTATACTTTTGGCAGAAACCGGTTTGCTGCTTGTTTTGCCACATTAAAAAAATAAAAGAATTTCATATTCTACAGATCTCCTTGGTACTGGACTATTTTGTCACTTTGACTACATTTTGGTTTGGTACGTGTACCCTGTCTCACTTGTGTGGGGTTAAGTTAGGTTGCGAGATAGGTATGTATCCCAGAGACTACACCTCCTCTGGAACAAGCTCCCCATCCATGTGAAGCAGAGTTCCTCCCTAACCCAATTTAAGTGTAACTTGGACAGTTGGATGGGGAATAGTAAATTCATCCCTGGCTTGCCATTTATGTTGATAATGGACACAGGCAGCCTATAAATGGTAAATTTCTCAGGCCCTTGCTTGCAAATGTTTCATCTTCAAAGCCCCAGATTACATTTACCAGGGGTAGCAGAACTTGTTAGAGATTTAGGATGCATGGCTAGGCTTAAAAATGGCCCTAGGGGTTGTTGGCGTAGTACACACCAATGAATCTCTGAATCAGTAGATGACTACTCTTGTATGTAATCTGTGAATATTTGAAAATGTCATGTGTTGTAAATTATGATAATGTTGGTCAGATAGTTACTAAATATCAAATGAATTGTTTTGATACTTATTTCAGACATTGCTTATTTTAAGTTTAATATGCATTTCAGACCACGAGCTTGATGTTTAACAAGGTGTATAACTGTTAATGTCTGTCAAATTTTCAAGATTTTTATTATAGTAATATTGTAATTGTGCTGTAAATTAATATATTGATAATGTAGGCTCCATCTGTGTATTTGTTTGATTTAATTTGTATGCTAAACTTGCAACTTGGACAGTTGGATGGGGAATAGTAAATTCATCCCTGGCTTGCCATTTATGTTGATAATGGACACAGGCAGCCTATAAATGGTTAATCTCTCAGGCCCTTGCTTGCAAATGTTTCATCTTCAAAGCCCCAGATTACATTTACCAGGGGTAACAGAACTTGTTAGAGATTTAGGATGCATGGCTAGGCTTAAAAAAGGCCCCAGGGGTTGTTGGCGTAGTACACACCAATGAATCTCTGAATCAGTAGATGACTACTCTTGTATGTAATCTGTGAATATTTGAAAATGTCATGTGTTGTAAATTATGATAATTTTGGTCAGATAGTTACTAAATATCAAATGAATTGTTTTGATACTTATTTCAGACATTGCTGATTTTAAGTTTAATATGCATTTCAGACCACGAGCTTGATGTTTAATAAGGTGTATAACTGTTAATGTCTGTCAAATTTTCAGGATTTTTATTATAGTAATATTGTAGTTGTGCTGTAAATTAATATATTGATAATGTAGGCTCCATCTGTGTATTTGTTTGATTTAATTTGTATGCTAAACTTGCAAGTATATTACCAGGGCACTTTCAAAAACATAAAGTTTGTTCTTTACTGATTAAAATTCATGAATCTGATAAAAGTTGTCTTACAGCTATTAATACAGAGCATAGTATAAAAATATGCCGTTAGGCACTTTAGAGTATCAATGTGAAAATGTCTTGGTAATGCTGATGTGAAGTATAGATCTGAGTGGTTAAGATTTTCATCTTGCTGGATACTGCATCTGTTTGGACTTGAGATAGTCTTTGAGTATGAATTTTATATAATGTTTATACAATCATAGGTACATAAGTTGTACAGGGGGCATCAAGATGGGATTATCTTGTTGTAGTTGATGTTAACATATTCAAAAATTATATTTGGTGATGGTTTTGGAAAGTCTGAGTGGCTGGGTGATGAATTGGGGGTTATTATTTAATTCATTTATGTGTTTGAACTAAGGGAAAGATTCCAAGAATATGTTTACCTGTGATTAAATTATGTTTCTTTTTACAATATTAACAGACATGTAAGCATATTTTATTTATTCTATATTATTATCAATACGTTATATAAATAACTATGAAAAATATTATTTTGAGCCGATAGGGCTAATGAGTTCAGGATAACTACACTTTTTATTTGCAAATATTATTAATAATTATTTAATCCAACAGGTACCAGAAGCAAAAGGTTCATACAACAAAAAATGGTTTATTGCACAAACTCACAAAACTTGCACAGATAAGTGCTTTCATCACAAATACATACAGACTTCATCAGATAAATACAGAAAATGAAGCCACTGTTTAAAAACTTGCAACAAGTCATTTTAATGTCAAAAACATTAAAGAAACATTAACCATTTTATACAAAATTACTTAAAACACAATATTCAAGCCTTAACATCACCTTCATAACCATTAAATAAATAAATGCAAACATCTAAAATACATCACCTAAAATATGTTTTAAGTATTAACAAACATGAGGTGGGAATTCTACCATTAATGTCTGTTGCATAACCTGCATTTAATCTTAGTTGCCAGGCAACTCTTTTTTTTTCAGTATTAAACCCCTGAACCCCCTGCCACTTTCAATATGCTGTTCAACTATAATAAATTTAAAAACATGTTCGGGGTAAATATTAATATGTTTATCCAGAGCATTTTTCATTATTTTTTTTATATCATTCATATGTTCATAAACCCTGTCTTTTAAAAGCCTTTCTGGTTTTTTTACATAGAAGCATGGACAGCTCTGACATAATGCAATATAAACAATCCTTTTGTTAGGCAGTTAAATTTACCTGGGATATAAATCTTTCTCTCACTAATAATAAAGCTTTCACCAACAGCAATATGTTTGCAAAATTTACAGTTATGACAGTTAAACATGCCCTTTGTATGGAGATGGGCATTTTAAGACTTCACTCTAAAAAAGATTTTAATAAGATACCTTTTCTAAAACCTATACTTGGCAATTCTCCAAACTTTGTTACCTGCAGCATATTCATTCAATACAGCCCAGGTCTTGTTAAGTATAGCACTACTGCCATTAGAAAAGGAAATAATCAAACTGGTGACACGTATTGACTTCACAGGTGTAATCGTGTCCACACTGGAATCATGGACCATATTCTCACCCTGGTTACCCTCAGCAAGAATGGGGGCAAAATACAAAGTTCTTCTTTTCTTTATCACAATATTGGAGAAAAAAGAGCTTGCCTGGCAATCACGATTATATGCAGAACTCGACCAAGTATGGAAAGTGAAAAATTCAATAACTAAAGAAAATGAATAGCCAGGAATCCAAAAATAAATGAATAAATTATATTATGTGCCAAGTGCATAAAATGTCCAATATTTTATGTGGGTAAAATGCTAAGGCTATTTAAAAATAGAGTTAGTAAACATTTATTGAACATTAAGTATAAAAAACAAACAAATGCACTGGCCTAACATATTCAGAAATATAATTCCCATAGTTTCAAGTTTTTAGTAATACAACAGGTGCCTAAGGACTCACAAGGAAGGGTTTTGGATGTCCATTTGGACATCTGTGAGTTGAGATGGCAACTTCAATTGAATGCAGCCAATTTCCCAGGAATTAATGAAGCAATTTATATATCAAGTGTATTAAAATTGAAACATATATTAGATTAATACTAATATTAATGATCATTTTAAAGTTTATAATTATTGTATTAAGTTATGTAGAGTGTGGTATATTACATTTTTATTGTGTGTATTTAGTCAATATTGCCTTTTAAAAAATTAATTTATGAGGTTTCTTTAAGATTTAATTAAGTGTAAATAAATTCATTATAAAAGGCTGAGTTATGTGTAGACAAACGTCTTGATTTTTAACATTTGTTCTGAGGAAGTCCCTTATCTGTACTGGGAAGAAAGCTCTTAACTTTGGATTAAATTTATTCATTTATTCAGTTGTTTGGATTCCTTGCTATTCATTTTCTTTAGTTATGATTATATACAGGTTGTGCACTAGACATTAATGGTACAATTTCCATCTCCTGTTTGTTAAGACTTAAAGCATATTTTCGATGATGTGTTTTAAATGTTTTTAGTTGTTTGTATTTATTTATTTAATTAATTAATGTTTACGAAGGTGATTTTTTTAAGGTTTGTTTATTTATTTATTTATGTATTTAATGTTTAGGATGGTGATTTTTAAAGGTTTATTTATTTATTATTGGAGATTAAATTGTGAGATAAGGGTAAATATATAGAAGTAATTGTGGGTGGAATGTGGAGTTGCATAAGGGGTAAAGGCTGACAGTCTGAAAGAATGATGTTCTAAAGGAGATGGCCCTTTGTGCTTAGAGTCTGTAGTTACAGGACAAGATGAATTTAGGAAACAATTTGTTCATTTTTTTATTTAATTCCATGTTTAAATAGTTTAAAAAGTGTGCTCTTGAATTATGTATGTGTGTATCCTTGCTAAATGTGTTTCTTCTGTGACATTCATTTTCATGTTTTGAATAAAGATTGTTTTTGTAAAAAAATAAATGACATAAATGTAAACAGTGAAAAGAAGGAGAATGGAATGAAAGTGGAAGCAAAAATCCTGAAATAATTGTGTAATAAAATCGCATGCAATATAGAAATGGCACATGGAGGACAAGATATACAAATCGTTATATTCTTCTGTGTAATGGGTGTTGGGAAACACTGCAGAACATTTTAAATATGATAATATAGATAGGATAATATAATGATGTATAATGTTATTATAATAATATATTAATTGAAATGTATTACAGGCATAATGATAGTACAGAGTAACTCTGAATATTATGAAACAAACAATGCATTAGACTGAATTAGATGATACATGGGGAAACTATGTGAGAAATAAGAATTGGAATTCAAGGGGATATAAAGGATTGCAATCACAGGAACTTTAACTGTACTACTCTAAACATTTTGTAGATGGACATGAAGATGAACTCAATGCACTTAGAGTTTGTTTTTTTTTAATTTCAAAAGCTTGAAATAACTTAAGGCAGTGCTCAACATGTTGACAGTGTAAAAGCTGAAATATAGTAAACAAAATTAAATATTTTTCTTCTGCTAATGCATCCAGAGTTTTTGATATTCTTGGCTTCATTACATGCCATAGTAAATGGATGATTTATTTAGCTACACACATGTTCAGCGTTCTATTATAGAAGCTTTAAAACAATTCTGAACCCCTCAGCAACATTAGATCTAATAAAAAAGTTTACTTTTTAATCATGTATCTAAGTGGATCTACTTTGGAAGCTCGAACTTTCAAAGCTTCAAACTTCATATGGTCAAGACTATAACACTTAGGTTTTAAAAGTTTGAAACTTCAATAAAAAATAAAAATATATATTTTTTACATTTATACAGGAGTGCAAGACCCCTGCACCCCCACACCCCTGCTAATTAAATATACAAACTCTGAGGTCACACTACAGTAAAGAAAATGGTAAATTTCCCAATCCATGCTGTACAGTGATCTTCATTTAAACCGCTTGATATTTCAAAACTTCAATCTTATGGTCTCAACCATATGACATTCTAAGTTTTGAAACTTCAAGCTTGCAAAGTAGATCCATCTAAGCATACTACCTTCTTTTGAGTCTATAGATAATATATATAAAATGTCCAAATAAATTAGGTGGGCAACAGATTTGGGATAAAAAGAAAAACAATGGATTGTTGTGTTGGATATTTTGTTTACACTTGCTTTAAAATGAATATTTTTATTGAATTTTTAAGGTTTATAAATGTATTCATGGCTCTATTTCATCTTATTATATATTTATATATGTTGCTTCAATGCAGTGATGTATTTATTTTAATTATTTATACAATTAGCACTTTATATTGTATGTTCTACTCTCTGCTTGATGATGTCATCATTAGGATGTAGCAGATACTGATGAAGGCCCCATGCTGAAACTGGTTTATCTCTGAGACTATGGACAAAAAAAATAAAATCAATTGCACTTAATTTGAGTATTGTAGAGTATATATTTAGTACTGGATTGTATTCTTGCATTTGTTTGATTTTTGATAACTTTTCACACTGAGGAACTGCATTTGCGAACTTCTGTTTTTAGATGTAACTTCATTTTACATAAAATGTATAGAGACACTGAATATATATTAAAATATAATACCATTGTTCCAAAACAACTGAATTGTCACTTCCTTATAAAAGCATTAGTGCATGTGTGAAATGGAATTATGTCTGATTTTATCTTATCTGAAGTTACATTACCATCTCAAGTGCCTACTTCTGAAAAATCCTAAAATAAAAAAAAAATCCTGAAAACTTTATAGAGAGATATAAGCATTTGTATGCAGGGGTAAACTATGAACATAATGGCCATTACAATTTGAAAAGCATACCTGAAACATTCATTGCAAAGATAAAGCATAAGAATCATATATCTATATATATATATATATATATATATATATATATATATATATATATATATATATTTTCGGGTGAGTGACATTTCAATAATACAACGGTCTATATTATAAGATCAATGGTTGAAAACACTGAACACCATATGGTTGACACCATATGTTTGATGTCTTCAAACATCGAACTTATAAAAACAAGAAAAGAAAAAAAGTTCCCTAATGGGTTTAAGCAGGGGGCAAGCCCCCCTGCACCCACCACGCCCCCACTACTTAAATATACCAACTCCGAGACCGCACTACATTGCAGTAAATGGAAATCTTCCCTTACGGAGATTTCCGTTTATACGTTTGATGTTGTGCGCTTTCGCTATTCTCGTGTCGACAATATCAGCTTCGATATTGTTGGCTTTTGAAAATATAATATACACCCAATACAACTAGATCCAGATATATATATATATATATATATATATATATATATATATATATATATATATATATATATATATATATATATATATATATATACACACATACATTTATGCATTGCTCTTATAATGCTTAATAAGACTATTAAGAATATTAAAAATAACAGAGCACTGCATTACACAAATTAACATGCTGGGCAACAATACACAAGTAGGGTGTAATACAGAGACATAAGTATCATAACTCCACTGTGGGAAAAATAAGGTAGGCACAGCATACAAATTACAGTACAATGATAGGAAATGAGTATTATGGTATAATAGTACTATAGTAGACTAGTAGGCCACTAAACTGAGGTGGCATTTTAAGCTTAGCCAAAGTTCCCCAAAATAAAATTTGATAAGTCATGGTTTCCAAATATGTTGTGGAGGGTGTATATTCTTAGGTAGAAAAAACAATTACAAGCCTCTTCTCTGTAGTAGAGGCAAGGGTGGCAGACCAGAGATATATTTGCTGTTCCCAATCTACTTGTCAAAGTTCTGCTTGAATAAATGAAGGGAAGAGCTCTGCTTCACATGGATGGGAAGCTAGTTTTAGAGCTGAGGGCACCTCTGAGATACATTTGTGTTCCCCCAACATGTCCTATTTACATTGCTAGTGAAGTTTAGGTCCCTAAATTGGGTGCTTCTGATGATAGCTGCTTTCTGTATGTATAACAGATCAATTAGAGCTGGATCTAAAAAAGCTGTTTGCCAGACATAGGTAATTTTTCAGTAGCCTGTAGGAAACTGAATAAAGTGACAATGATTTGAGGTGGTCTGCACAAGGCCTGTTTTCTACTCCTTGTATTCTCTATGGGAGAAGTCTCTAAGGACATACCTGTTGCTGCATATGCCTGGTGAGGGGTATACTGTTGGGTGTGCTGGGAGATAGGCATAATAGTTAAGGTAATCAGCAAAAACAAAGCCCAAAATGCAGCAATATAACAGAAACAGATGTAAAATCCCTTGAAATCAATTTCAAGGGATTTTACATCTGTTTCTGTTATAATAGTTAAGGTGTTCACCTTGCAAAGACAACCTGCACAGTTTGATTTTCACATGAGGTAATTGGCTAGGCTTAAACTGGCCCAAAAGGGCAGTTATCCTAGTACTAATTTATGAACCTATGAACTCAAAGATAGGTCTTATGAGGGCAGAGTGTGATTTGACAATGACTTGTTTGGACCTAAATGTGATACATTACTTATATTTACAAGTTCTACAACAGGAAATGGGTTCATCAGCATAGTAGAAACAGAAATGCCAAATCACTTTTTGCATGTGTTCCCAAGTCCCTGACTACATAGTCTACTCTCAGGAGTATATTATCAGTGTAGTAGTTTGCAGAGGTGCATGTTTTGCTGAAAGGTACTATGATGCACTTCTTAACAATGAGTTTTAGGCAATGACGCTGGCACCAGGCCCACTTGGAGGATATTAGTAACTTAGGGGGAATCAATAACTGCTCTCAATTCACAATAATGTGCAGACTTGGTTAGCCAGAGGCCCTTGACATTAGCATTGACTTCAGAGAATTAGATGCCAAACAGCAATGACCCCAGTACCAAGCCCTGGGAACCCTTACTAATAACTGGCCTTTTTGGAGAGGTAGTTTCCCTATTCCAACTTCTTGGGTCTTGTCAGAGAGCCAGCTGGCTTCTAGTGGGTTGAGTATGGGTTAATACCTAATTTAGTAAGCTTGTTAGCAATGCCTGTGTGGGGTACTGTGCCAAATACATCAGCCAGGTTGACATAGGCAGTATGTACTGATTTACCTTTGCTTTGGTAACCTTCTTTAAGAAGTATAGTATATTTAGCAGGCAAGACCTGTCCTTGACAAACCCAAACTGACTAGGGTCCAATGTTTGTAGGTTATGTATGCCATCATGTACGTTATCCATGATTATCCTTGCCATAGCTTTGCACAACAGGCTTAACATGCTAATGGGTCAATAGTATCCTGGATTCAGGAACAGCTAACCCTTGTGCAGTGTATAATCACTGTGGTTCTCCACACATCATGTACAAAGGCCATTTGGAGGCTGTGGTTGAATAGAGATTCTAGTGGAACCAAAAGTTCATGTTTTAAGCTATTAAGGAGGCATCTCGGGCTATTATCAGGACCCATTGATGCAGTGCACTTGGCCTTGGAGAGCACCTTTGGGACCTGCTCTCTGTTGATGATTGGTGGTGAGTTACATGTTGGAATTTTCTGAAGAATATCTGAGTGGGTAAAGTTTGAGCCAAATGTGTCATTCAGGATTAGCTATATCTTCTAGCTCCATGTCAGTGGCACCATTTACAATTCATTTTGCACCTTGCTGTTTATTACTTCTGACATTCCAGACATTGCTGAAGAAAGCCGTGTGGTTGTCTTTGACTGGGGTGACTATTTTGACTTCAAATGTTACTTTTGTGGACTTTAGTAACCCCTTGAGTTGCTTGTTTAAGCTGATGAGGGAGCTTTTACCTAGCTGGGTATTGCCCCTCTCAGTTTTTGCCATGAGTTTCTTCCTTTTGTTATACAGATTATTAATGTTCGAATCCCAACAAGATAACCTGTTTTTCTGTGCTGGCCCAGCACTTATTTCAAGTAGATACAGCAGTTTCTATGCAGCTGTAGATTTGATAATAGAGGGTTTTCTATACAGCTGTAGATTTGATAATAGAGGGGGTTTTTTTTACTGTTTCTGTATATGCAACAGTCTTATCAGGATTTGGGGGGCTTGAAATTTGCTTTGGGTGTCACTTAGGAGAGGAAAGTTTGCTAGAGTAATTCTTAAAATGAATTGCGTTTCCAGGTGTCCCTGGTTTTACATGTATCTCAAAGTAATCAGATTTATGGTATGACCTAACTAGAGAGGGCAATTCTTGGTGTGTGGGGGGGTGCTACAGCATTTTGTCATGTTTTTGAGGACCAGGTCAAGGAAATCTGTGCCCATGGTGGGTGTATAACTAGCTGGGCCAGGGTGTTGCCATTTACAAAGTCCAGGAATCTCTGGGCCTATAGTTTGTTGGTCATGTATCATTCCTGCTTAATATCGGGGTACTTGAAGTTGCCCATGAAAACGTGTTGAGTTTGATGGCTAGTGAGTCAAGTGCCTTTAATTAAGTGTTGCCTTTCCTGGGTCATTGAGGGGGACATATAGTTTGCAAGGATATTGTATGAGACCTTGTTCATGGTAATTTGGACATGGACCAAACTTGAGGCGTGTTTATTTTTAATGTGTATAGAGACACCTCTGCTTTTATCCCTTCTTTCTGTGCAGTAGTAGTTCTAAATGTGTGGAAGGCATTGTAGCCCTACACTGCCTTGGTGTTCTGCATGGCTTTAAACCATGCCTCAGTCACTGTGCAGATGTCAACTTCCTCCAAGGTGAGGAGAGTTTGCAAGGAGTAGACTTCCTTGTTCAGACTCCTAGCACTGAGCAGTTACACCTTCAGATTTTTTTGGTTTGATAAAGCTATTTTGGAAGGTTTATCTGATTGGCAATGCCTAACAAAGACAGTAATGGGATGTAAGAGGTTTTAGCCAATATTCAAAATCCCAGGAGGAACAGATGGAGATCATTACTGGCAAAGCAATGTGCTCTGTCGAACATGTCCTCCCAAGATAACAATTATTTAACCCACTTTAAATGGCACCATACTTTAAGCCAATTGTTGAAGTTAATTAGTTTCTAGTCATACTGTAGCATCATCCTAGGAAAAGGTAGAATGTTACTCAGTGACAGGTTCATACCAACCTGAGACACATAGTCTGAGAGCTCTGTCATGTCTCTCTCCATATAGTCCAGGGAGGAATGTCTCAGATTGTTAACACCCATGTGGTCTATGACTGAGTCATACTTGGACATGGGGTTAAGTGACCTGAGGTGCATAAGTGAATTAACATATTTTGGCCCCTGATACACAGCTCACTGTGTATCTTCCTTAGCATAGACTAGTGAGTGGATATCTGTGCATCTCACTATGAAGTCTACTATGACCAGGTGACTGCTTTGTGTAGTGGCATGCCTTATGGGCTTACAGTTTGAGACACCATGGGTTGTGGCAGCATGTGTCTTATGGGGCTGTTGTTTTTTCTACTGCTCCTACGGTTGCTGAGAACATTTTTATGTGTGCAGTGTCAGCAGGGTATTGGTAGTTTGAGGAGATTCCATTTAAAAAAACTCAGCATATGTGGGTCTATGTGACTTATTTGTACTATGTAAATTGGGTGTTGTGTCTGACAAAACTTTTTGGTAGTGTCGGTGCTTGTAGACAACAGCCTTGCCTCCAATTGCATAACTATGTCTCTCACATAACTTATTTTATGTTTGAGGATTAGGTGGTTGTCAGTGTACATGAGGAATTGCTGCATTATTTCATGATGCCCAGGTCCACCAGGCCAGCTGTGGATTTAGCAATGATGTGAATGTCCATGGCTTTGGATCCTAGTTGCTTATCCTATGGAGGAATAGTACAAGGATGGTTCACAGCTGACAAGCATGGTTGCTGTAGGAGTGCAGACTACTAACAAGACTGCCTAAAACTGTCAAAGGACAAGTTCAAGTGGTGGGGGCTTCTCAGTATGCAAACTAGCCACTCAGTGCACAAATCACCTGCTCAGTGTGCAGCTAGAGATTTAGGAAGTTAGGTAGTTGTATAAGAAAAATTTAAACTCTCGGTGTCTGAGTCCACACAGGGCACTGCCTACTGTTGCTGCATAGTGAGCAGCATTGTGCAAATGTGATGGCAGAAACAAAGCTCAAGCAAGCAAATTAGCCCCCTGGCCAATATCAAGCAAGCATGTGGAAGTCTAAAACAGTGCATCTCAAAAGTGAGCTGTCCCCCCCACCCCCCACCCCCAGTGCCATTAGGGAGCAGACCAAATATAGTATATTTGAAAAATACCATTTGGGCCAACAGTACAGAAACAACAGAGTAAGGCTAGAAGCCAAAACAGGAGGCACAGTAAATCAAAAAAATTACTTTGGCAAGAGTCCAAGGCACTGATAATTTCAAAACAAGAATAAGGTTACAATGGTTAAAACACAGATTAGTGATACAGTACAAATAGATTTTCAGATAAAATGCAGTTCAGCACTGCACAGTAAATATACAGTTCTGGCTGGATATGTTTGCAGCCCATCAAATACTTGCAATGTATCAGCAATAACAGCTAAAAAGTAGGTTTATAGTGCAAAATAATCTTCAAAAATGGCACAATGAAACAGAAAAGTATTTAAATTATTTCATAAACAGCACAAAACAGGCTTTTCAGACACTTACAGCAGTAAAGCCTCTGGAAACAATCACATTTTCACTAAGATTGTTAGAGCTCTGAAATAATTAGCCAGGTAGAAACAAAGCTCAAACAAAGAAATTAACCCTCTGGCCAATAGCAAGCAAACTATTGGAAGTTTCAAACAGTGAAGTGACCTGGCCCCTCTCTACTGCCACTAGGAAGCAGACCAAAGACTTCCTAATGTAAAAACACTGCCTGGAGGCACCAACAGTGCAGACACAACAGATTAAGGCTAGTAACTAACCAGAAAATGCTGAAAATCAAAGCAAATGGCTGTGACAAGAGTCCAGGGCACTGATAATTATAAAAAAATAACAAGGCACTAAGGAGGACCATTGTACATGCAAACAACTAAAAGAAGCATAGCACCATGATTCAGAAACATATAAATATTGTGTATTGATCAACTAATCTGTACACCATGACTTTCTGGTGAACAGGGATATCATTTGCACTAAGATGTTAGGAGTAGCATCTGCATTACCTAATCACCATGTGTAAGCGGCAGTTTTCAGAGCTATTTTTCTCATTGCTGCACACTGCTGCCCACCACATTGAACAGGAGTTTGTCAGTGGCTGACTTAGCATTACCTCCATAAAAGGAACATAGTCAATGGTTACAGTGCAGATGGAGGCATCATACAGAAACTAGTAGAGAAGTGCCATCACCATATGGAAATAAGGGTAATGGGTCAACTGCCTATCCCAGAGGAAATGAATGTATGTGTTGCATTAATCACCCTTGCTATAAGTACATTTCAACACCCAGCTGAGAACACACTAGGAAACAGTAACACAGCAGGACTGTGGCTCACCCTGCCTCTTCCCTGGCTCTGCCTAGCTGCCCCCCACAATCTGAACTGCAGGTCATATTGTCTGTTCCCTGTGACATGACTTGTTGCATAACTGAGGACTACAACCAGCTTTTCCAACCCCTCACAGGAATTCAAGCTCCCCGCTTCTTCCTTTGGTGATGACCTGTTGCACAACACTCCTCTGCAAGGCTGCAACCAATCTTGCCATTACAATGTGCCCAGGCTGAATGCTGGCCTATCCAGGACTATAAGTCCTCCTGCAACCCTTCGGTATGATCCCACCCAACAATCTTGTCTGTACATTATCATGATCAAAGCAATATAAGTTTACACAGCAGCCTACTGTGCGACAAGAGTTCACCCTGAGCCCTTAATACAATATGGTTTACATTACCACTAACCATTACTAATGTTGCTTTCCCTGTGTTCCACTACCAATAAATATCCACTTCCCTTTGTATTTTCTTGTTGCAGCAGTCTGCTAGAAATGGTGATCAAGCCTTTTATTCTGCTACAATTGGGTTCATAATGCTGCCACTGTGCTAATGAGGTGATTTACAGCAATGGTCTCCAAATTGCCCCAAAAATGCAATATATTGATTGAAGATCGTATAACCTTTAAATAACAACTAAAGTTGCTTTCACTGAAATAACACAAATGAAAATGGTTCATAGATCTTATTTCAGCACTTTACTCTTAAGCTGCATTACCACTTACCTCTCATACAAAGCCCTGTGAGTCATGCACTACTGTACATAGCTGTATAATTTTGTACATAATGTCTAGCTTGTTTAATTCAATACTCACTCCCATTTTCAGTTGCTTTTCACTCGCCATGCTACATCTGGTCTCCACTAACCATGACTAATTACTTCCTTCACATATGCTAACACAGATTCCTGTCCTCAGTTATTATAGCATCTATACATAACAAGGTACTTTGTTTCCTGTTTCTTTTCTGTAAGTTTCAGTTCTGCGATAAATTGTGTATTGTCTCTGTTTATTATATACAACTTTATAATATTGTTATGCTGCATTGTTAACACTTTTCTTGTTATGTTATATGTTATATTATGTTGTGCTTTTTGTTATCATCTGTTGTGATTTGCCACATGGCCCAGACAATGGCTGTAGCTGCCCAGTAACCCTGTTAGCAATCAATAAATAAATAACTTATGGTCTATAGTCTTTGCTGTGAAGCTTGGCCAAGCTCGTGTAAGAGCACTGACATGAACTAATGTGTGAGTGGCTGCATAGAATTGCGGTACTACTACACTACTGCTTGGGACGTGACTACCAGGGCGGTGAGTGATACCTCTGGCATCACCCACTCTTATGAGCAGTACCAGTATGAATACAGAGATATGTAGAAGTGCCACTAAGGCTCTTATGCCAATGAGAAGAAGAGGTCAGGGATTAACAGCCTTCTTATTGTAGTTAGAATCTGTCCTTGCACAGTAAGCCTGTACAGTATAGCTATACTTGCTTTTTCTAGTTATAGTTTATCATGAATTTCATGATTTCTATCTTGCTGTGTTGGAAGAAATAGCAGCAAAATGGATAGACTGCCAGATGAGGCAGGACAGACTCTATAGGTGTGAGGTTAAATGTACAGTATTGCTGTCATTGCTATATGAATCCTTAACCTTTTCATGATACTGTTACATCCTTGCCTAGTTTTTCACTGGCTTGGTAGATCCCTAGTTTTCATCTGTCTGTGCTATGCTACAGTCCTAACCTGTGACAGGTATTGCTACATTTGCATGCCCACAACAACAGCAGTTAACCTGTTACCCAACAGTGAAGTTTAATACATCATTCTAAGATAGTCAGCATTGCTGTACTGCTCACTAACTGTACACACTAGATGTTATTCATATACTGCACTACTGTTCTGCACACCATGCCAGTTAGATTGCCATCACATTCCCTTGTGCTACTCTCTTTAGTATAAGAGTTCATTCCTAGGTCACTGCTATTGCTTTTTTTCAGGGCCTGTCTTAGTAAGGTGTGGTACGTCATACAGGTCAGTTTTCTCATCTGTTATATTCTCTTACTCATATTTTGTGTATGTTGTTTAGCTGTTTTGTTTTCTTCCATTTATTCTCATTTTATATGCAGGCTCTGACATGGAGAAGGTAGCAGACACCCTGCTCTGCACTGGGCCCTGTGGCAGCCAGTGGGTCCCCAGTAATCCCTTGTCCTGCTTGTCCACAGGGCAACGAAGATGATTTTTTAAAGTGTGAGATCTAGGGCTTGCTCATGATCTCCACTGCTCCTTCTATGGGGTGTGATTTAGGCTTCTCATCAGGAAGTTATGTAGAGGGGCCCTCCTGTTTCACGCCTTGTGAGCTAAGGTGGCTGGTGAGGACTGAAGTTGTCCAGTTGCTTGATGCCTGGTTTGGCAGACTAGAGTACCTCCTCTTGAAGCTGGTAGAGTTCTATATCAAAGGGCCTCCAGTACTGGAGCCTGCCCATGATGTCAGCCACAGAGGTAACTGACCTTTAACCAGGTTCCTCTCTGGGATGGCTTGTCAGGCTTTCTTCAACCAGCCTTTTCCTCTACCATGGTGCAGTGGCGGCTGGTGACTTCAAATCAATGGGGGGCTGCAGGAGACAGATGAATGGGTGGGGTCAAGGGAAGGGATGTGGCCAACTAGAAAGGGGAGGAGCTATGCTCAAAACCACAAAAACTAACTTTAATTAAATACGCTGCCCTGGGTGCCAAACCATCATTATGAGAGTCCAATCAAGACAAAAATAAGTGTAGAAGAATAAAAATATTTCAATGTATTGGCTGCATGACAGCTTACTTAATACCTAGATGGAAACAAAAGGTTATGAGGCATGAAAAAATAAATTACTTTTTAAATATATTACTGGAATGCCAGTCAAAATCAAGTATAAGAAAAACAAGAAGCACTCAACTCAAACCACTTCTCCTTGCACTGCAGTTCTAATTATAATTTATATTCAGCTTTATTAAAGTACCAAGTAACATGCTGAAAGTAGAAATCTCTGTGATGTCCCCACTTGTAAAAATGTTTCTTATCCAAAAAAGACCTGCTGCCTGACAACTATCTACTTGTTTCATGGGGAAAACATGATCAAAGTAAAAAATGAAAAGCAAACAAGAAACAAGCTCAAGATACATTGCTTAAAGGATTACTGTACATGTTATGGACCACACATGATTGGCATTCTGTTTAGTTTATGGGTAAAGTCTGTAGAGATGACTGGAAGTCTCCAACAAGTGGAATGAGCTTTTTAAAATAATGGAATCCTGTCCTTTAATACCCAAGGCTTATACATCATCTAGTCAAGTATTCTCTGCATGGCAACAACAGAAAGGCTTTCAATGTTGGCAATTCTTTAACAGTATGCTTATTAAAGCTTACTTGCATCTTACGATCTCAGACAAGCTTACCTTATGGTCATTAAAGCATTGCTACTTAAACACAGAGCAACAGGCACTTTCTGAGTAATAAGCATAAATCTGAGTAATAAGCCTAAATCAACAGTACAAAAATATGACAGAAACCAGACCGTTCTGCAAAATCAAGGACAGATGAAAATCCACTGTAGTACTTGTGTCTACCTTGGATGGGGGGACACACTGCACATTTACACTGCATAACTACTCCTTGCCTTGCTTGGACACATCCAGAGTCACTACATGGGGGAGTGGGGTGCAACAAGTATGTCACAATTTGAAATGTCTCTGGCTGACTGTGATGGCCCTGACCTCTCATCCTCAGAGCAAGAAATATGGACAAAGCCATACACAGAAGTGGGACAAAGGCCCAAAAATAAGGACAATTTTTAAATATTGCTCTAATAAACTTAGAAAGATAATAGAATAGGTCTTGCATTAGTATGAATTTTCTGAAGGGTATAAAATCTGAAACTCAAATGTCTGTCATTATATTCTAACTTCAGTCTTTAATGATTTGTCACTAATTTGCCAAAAAACACAATTTTATGAAAAATGGACCAAAAATGTGATACAAAAATATAAAATAGCCACACAATACAGCTGGGAACTTGTCAAAGAAGGGACACTTTAATATTAGTACTGCTAACTTGAGCAGCTGACAAAATAAAAGAATCTACATGCATTTCAAGTAATCTATAACTTTGATTATTACAGTTATTTCTTAATTGTAAACCTGCCATGATTCTTCCAAAATTGCTATTTTGCGGAGGGATTATTAGGGGGAAGAGCAACATTTTGAGCCAAAATCAGGGACAGTTGAGAGGTTGGCTATGCCTAATTCTATAAAGCAATGTATTTGCATGCACCTCTCAACCTGTTAATGCAGTAAATCTGAACAAAGCCAAATATATTGGGGGAACATATAAACAGTACTAAAAATTGCTCTTGTATAAATTGAGACAGTTGATAGAATAACAGTTCTTACTTTAGCATGCATTTTTCTGAAGGTTATGAAGTCTGAAACTCAGTGTATCATTATTTAGTGACATAATTCCTAAATAATTTGCCAGAAAACTACAAATTTTATGAAGAACAAACCAAAAATAAGAAGCAAAAATCTATTCATTCTTTGAAAATCTGGACAGTTGGGAGGTATAGTTCAGCTGGGCCTGTCTGAGTTTGCTGCCCTTCCCCCCTGACAAAATCATGGTTGAATTTGCAGCCATTCCAATGAACCATTACTTGGCTATTTCACTCCATTTACCATAAACACTAATGTGCATACTGCTTTACTTCTATGATGAGTTGGACTTCATTTGAAAGTTTTATTTTGTATTTTACAGCACAAACACTAAGTCATCTGCTAAACAAAGCAATGCAGTCTCACAATGAAAACTTAGCATTAAAACTTCTCTGCCCTTGAAACTCACATTCATTGAAACAGCATTGAAACCCACATTCAAAGAAAATAGATTTTGCCAGTGGCAGATAAAGATTAATTTTGGGCTGTTTTCAAATCATAGGCCCCTTGCATATGAAACATACATGTGCTCTTTGATACACCTTCCTCATTGTACTAAATTATATTCCTTGTACAATACAGTACAGTTGTTAGAGGGCATTTTAAATTTGTTTTTAACATTTTTCCAGTAAGCAATGAAACAAAACGCATGCACCATAATGGCAAAACTGTCCAGTTCAGAACATTTATCATAAAAGTCTACTCAGACTTCCACAGTCCACCATTATTAGTAAATATGCACAATTCTACAGTCCACCATTATCAGTAAATATGCACAATTCTATAGTCCACCATTATCAGTAAATATGCACAATCTCTGAAGAAGTAAAAGTCATCTAAATAGAGTTCAAAATGGCCGCTGTTCTGTGAGCACTGCTATCACCTAGGTCTCAATATACCCTGGATTAAAACAAACCCAGAAGGCAACGCAGAATTAATAATACAGAAATAACTGTAGATATTTACTGCTAATATCATCCAGCAAACAAAAGAGGAAGAAAAAGTGATAGATTCAGCTCAGAAACAGCAGGATTAACTAAGATTTCTGAATAACAGCTTAAGCAATGTGCTACTAAGGCCCTGCATCTGACTGCAAGATTGGTAAAACACTATACAGCAAGATGTCAAAAGAGGAAAATAATATGGAAACAACAACAACTAAGACCAAATTCTCAGTACTAGCCTCACCTGAGAAAGACACAACTTCAAAAAGACAAAAGACAACTAAACAAACTGACAACTCTAAAAATACAAATAAATCCAAGACAGACCAGCCAGCTAATCTGGAAGACATAAAATCTGCCTTATTACCTATCCAGCAAGCATTAAAGGACTTATCATTACAATTTCAAACCTTTGGTGACTCATTCAGCCAAATAATATCCAGAATGGAAAAATCTGAGTCCAAAATAATAGAAAATGAAATAAAAATAGACTCTATTTCTCAAAAAACTGATGCCCATGACAAAGAAATACAAAACTTACAAGCAAAATTAACAGACCTGGAAGCAAGATCTCGAAGGAACAATATCATCATCAGAGGAATACCTGAAACTGTACTTCATAACAATCTAATACCAACAATCAAGCAAATAATAAATTCCCTCCTAGAGGAATCTGAAGAAATGCAGCAAATAACAATAGACAGAGCCCACAGATCCCTGAGGGAAATGCAAACATCACTGAAACCAAGACCTGTCTATATTAAAATATTAAACTACCAAGATGTAAATAAAATCATACTGGCAGCAAAGAAAAAAGGCACACCCATCTGGAATAATAATAAAATCTCCTTTGCTCAAGACCTCCCAATACAAATAAGACAAGCAAGACAACTACTATCTCCATACTGCAGGTTCCTAATAGAAAGAAATATCAAATTCCAGATGAAATATCCAAATCAGTTAATCTTTTACATCAAAGAGGTTAAATACATGGTTGCTAACCCCAAAGAGGCAAAAGAGACATTCCTGGCTGTTTTCAAGCAAATTACACCTTCAGAAGTGAAATAAATCCACAGAAAAAAGATAAAGGTCCCTTGGATGAAAAAACAACCCCATTCATGAGCACTCTAGCTGGGATCCAACTCTGAAATCTTCCCCTTGCTGTCTAGGCCCTTGGGTCATTGATGTGAGCCATGAGGAACACAGGAAAGGGAAGTACAGCCTGGGTGGGAACCAAAAATGAACTGCTGTTTCTGATGCACGAATATAGGAAGGAAGTTCCCATCTCGGATATTGGCTTGCAAATTCAGTCCCCCTAGGCTTTTGATGGCTTCATTAAGAACAGTCAGACAAAATGGATTTCAGCAAGCTCCAAAGGATTGTACTTCCTGAAAAATGAAAATTGATCTGCACCAGCTAAAAGAAGAAAGCTGCACCATAGATGTCAACCAACCTGCAAGCAAAACCTTGAAGAAATAAGGAACTGTTGAACTGAACCATTCACTAAAACAGTACACCCAGTACTGTGTAGGTGAATGAAACTCCAGCCTTAAATAATATGCAAGAAATAAACTGTCAGAATTATGCTAGTTCATAGATTAATATTTGGAAAAAAAGGGCAAAATTGTTAAATGTTTTATGTAAATACTAGAAATGTGTTAAAAGATCCTGGAGAGAAGTAATCTCAGGAAATTAGTAAAATAACCTAACAATCCTGGGATAATGTAAATATAGCCTTACTATGTCTTTTTTTTTTTTTTTTGTCTCTTTATACTTCCTACTTCTGTTAAATAGGTGCCAAGTATATATTTTATAACCCACACAGATTGATGTGGAAAAACATCACTATAGGCACCAAAGAAGGCCAAAACCTGAATAAGTAAAGGGGAGGAAAAAGAAGTCAAATGAGAGAAAAATGTAAAAATGACAAGATTGATTGTTTAACAATATTACTATGGTACACATATTGCTATAATTTACTGAGGAATGTATATTAATATGCTGTTTTAAAAATACTATTAGAAAGAATTAGTCACAAGACAAAACAATACATGCTGTACCTTAAATGCAATACCATCACTGTATAAATAATATGTTGGAAGAGGCTAGGGATATTAAGTAGCAGTGTTTGTTGAGGGAACTAGTTTGTTCAGCTTTGTCCACATTGTTTATAGTAACACAGGGGGGATACTATGGAGTAAATCTATATCTAAAAAGAAAACACATTCCAAGATTAGACGTAAAGGAAATCATATAATGAACCTTCATCCTCCCCCCCTGATTATTCCTGGTCCAGGGATATAGTGGTTAGGCACAGTGTAGGGACGGGGATAAATAGATGCTTTCCTAAACCATCACACAGTAACACATACAAAACTAACAAAACAAAACTAATATACATGGCTTATCTAAGGAATACACCTAATAAATAAATGTGGGAAATAGAATCATGGAATGTTAAAGGGCTCCAAAACAAGAAGAAAAAACTATTCTTACACCTTACATTAAAAACCACAGCCAACCTCATACTAATACAAGAAACGCACTTGACTGCAGATCAATGGGCAGAAATTAGCAGAAAGAAATGGATAAGTCAAATCATAGCTTCAGAGGGGAAAACAACAGTGCTGGGGCTGCCATAATAATTAAAAAATACTTAAAACCAAAGCTGACAAGGAGGGAAGATGGTGCTATGTAACATTTAATAGTCCTACAATACCAAAACCTATAATGGTACTTAATGTTTACACACCCTGTAATAACCAACAACACTTTTTATGTCATTATACCCAACCTTAAACCAATTTAAAGATCACTACCTAGTGATTGGAGGTGACTGGAATACATATCAAAACCCAGAAAAGGATAAATCTAATCTGACCAAATCACATAATAAACAAGCCACATTAGCCCTTAATGAACTCAAACAAGATTTCAAACTATATGACCCTTTTAAACATGGGAACAGTGCAGATAAAACAGGGAAATTCACATT
Source organism: Protopterus annectens (assembly GCF_019279795.1). Taxonomy (NCBI): domain Eukaryota; kingdom Metazoa; phylum Chordata; order Ceratodontiformes; family Protopteridae; genus Protopterus; species Protopterus annectens. Next base: position 673,667,586 of record NC_056744.1, on the reverse strand, counting down.
CTATTCGCAATGCCACAAAATGTGGTCAAGGATAGACTTCTTCTTAATCTCTGACATATTCATTAACATGGACCCAACAATAACTATACATACCAGGTTATTTTCAGATCACTCCAAAATCACACTGAACATTAACTGGGACAAAAAGATATATTTAGAGAATAGGGTCATAATTGGTCATTAAACCCTAATTTACTTTCCAAAATGGATGTAATAAAAGAAACAGAAGCAATACTAAAAATAGCTCTTACAAATATCATTAACTCCCAAGTACCAACTGACATAGAATGGGCTGCAACCAAAGCACAAATCAGAGGATTGTTTATCAAAAAAGCAGCATACTATAAAAAATACAACTGAAAGAGGAGCATATACTGAAAGGGAAAATAGAGCATCTTGAAAAAGAACTAATAAATAACCCTAAGAACCAAACAGAAGCAGAACTTTTAAAACTGCAAAGGGATCTATATATGTTAGAAACCAGGAACCTATCTTTCTATGAAGCCAGAATGTTAGCCACTTACGCAGAAGAAGCTCAAATACCATCTAGAGCTCTGGCCAGAATTATCTGCCAACACAAAAATGCCTCCAATATATCAGAAATAAACTACAGAGACAAAAACTACACAAAAAATGAAGACATTATTAAAACATTTGAACAAATATACTCTCAAATATATGGAGCACAAATACTACAAACCTCAAAGGGAAATAGAACTCTTTTCTTCAAAAACTGAAATTCCCTAAAGTCAATTTAGACCAACAAAAAAAACTAACTGAGCCGATATCCATCAGTGAAATTATTACAACAATCAAACACTTAAAAGTGCATAAGGCTCCGGGTCCGGATGGACTCACATCAGAATTTTACAAAGCATTTTCCCCCTTGATAGCCAAACTACTATACTATACACTGAATTACATAATAAACTATAAAATAAATGATATCCACTTTAATGCCTCTAAAACTATATTTATATTAAAAGAACACACAGACCCCAAAAACCCCGACAGCTACAGACCCATCTCCCTCTTAAATATAGATACTAAAATATTTACCTCTATACTTGCAAACAGAATGAAAAATCTGATAGAAAAAATCTTCTCCCCAGAACAATCCAGTTTTACACCACATAGACAGACTAGTGATAATACATTAACATTAGATGCACTAATATCCTACGCTAACCGATACAATATCAACATCTACACAATGGTAGTGGATGCCCACAATGCATTTGATAGGGTTAATCTAGAATTCTTACTCCAAACACTGCCCTACTTTAATATACCCAATAACTTCATTCAGATCATCCAAACTCTCTATAGCAACCCATACACATCTCTGTATATAAATAAAACTTGGTCAAATAGGATCCTAATAAAAAATGGAACAAGACAAGGATGCCCACTATCACCCTTCCTGTTTAACCTATACCTAGAACCACTCTTTCTATACATTAAACAAAATACATATCACAATCCTCCATCAATACACAACTTCAAAATATACCTCACTGCATTTGCAGATGATCTGAACATATACTGCACTACACCAAATTCAGATATAAACAAAAGAATAGCTGCAATTGAACATTTCTCGACTATGTCTAACTACAAACTAAACCTTAATAAAACTAATATTTTCCCCCTAAAAACACACAAACTCATCTCACTAATACCATTGTTAAACACAATAAAAATTAAAGAAGAAACTAAATACCTGGGAATCACCTTTTTCCAGAGTAACAAAGACTTCTGCCAACACAATGTAAACCTTAAATGGCAAAATATAATGCAAGACTGCAAAAGATGGAACAACCTAAAACTACCATTCTTGGCCAAAGTATCAATAATCAAAATGAACATTTTACTTAGATTAATGTATATATTCATGACATCACAGACAACAATACATAATAAATTCTTCAAACAAATTCATACCTTCCTAGCAAAATTTATATGGGAACCCAAAAAAAATAGAATCTTCTATCCAAAATTAACACTCCCCAAAAGCAAAGGAGAACTAAATCTACCAGATTTTAAAATGTACTACTCGATCATTAACACTAACAGAATATTGAGAATAGCTGAACATAACCGGTCAATGGAAAATTGGTCTCCTCTCTGGGTGACAATATATTATAGATATATTAAAGCTCTAGGTTTCAATCCCAAAGCACTTCCATTCCTGAAGCAGAAAGAAATACAAACTTCCTTAAAGCCCTTAAAACATTCTATCAACCTAGTGCAAAAACTCTTTCAATTCTTGAACCTTAGACATGCCATGACAATACTGCAACCCCTTCATAAAAACCCAAATTTAAAATTAAACATGTCCCTTTTCCCAGACTAAAAGATAAAACAATCCAAGATATCTATCCCTACCTTAACTGTTCAATACAAGAAATGAGGACCAACTTAAACCTCCCTAAATCACACATAACAACCCTAAGACAAATCAAAGAACTGTGTTCCAGTTATCTCCAAAATATTACTATGACCAATAGTGACATAGAAACTTGTAGTAGGCTTTGGAAAACTATTATTACAACAAAGAAAACTATTACCAATTCATATAAAATGATAAATGAAATCAAATACCAGAAGGACCTCCTCTTCTCTAACTACTGGAGAAAAATTAAACCATCCATAGATGATCAGCAAATAAGCCAGGCAATCAATCTAACACTGAAGATTCTACCCTCAAAAGTTAGCATACACTCAGCTCATGATCAATAGTAATGCTTATTTTACACCTGCAATCCTACACAAATTTAACACATCAAAATCACCTTTCTGCCCACACTGTAAGGACCAGATAGCTGACTTAATCCATGTATTTTGGAGCTGTAAATGTGTCTATAAACTCTGGAACTCTCTCAAGGTACAATTACAAAAAACGGGTTATCAAACATCAACATTAACTTGGGAATTCACTCTGTTACACATTCTCCCACCCAACATCCCAAGAAAACAAGCAAATACACTTTTAACAATTTTCCTACTAATGAAACTGTATATAGGTTTTAAATGGCTAGATACGATAAATATCTCTTGGGAGGGTTTTAAACAAGTAGCTATACAACACCTTTTAGCTCATAAAATAGTAATAGATAAAAGAAACAAAAACATGAAATCCAGAGAAATTTGGGAACAAACCTTTAACATCATATTAGCATAATTCATCACACAGCAACTTAGAAATACACTATAATGGAACCAAGGAGCACATACAAGTTCAGATATTAAATAATAACTTGGATATTACGAATGTATATACTGTCTATATAACTGTGGAATTAACAATGAAAGCATCTATATACATAGTGTAAATAGATATGTTGTATGACCTATATCCTGTGGTATTTGACATCAATGTATAACATATGTATATGTGTGTATGTGTATGTATGTATATATGTATGTATGTATATATGTGTGTGTGTGTGTGTGTGTGTATGTATGTGTATGTATGTATGTATATATATATATATATATATATATATATATATATATATATATATATATATATATGCACATGGTCATGTTGTAAGATGGTTTTTATTTGTGACATTTATTAATGTAAAAATAAAAATAAAAATTATTGAAAAAAAAAAAAAGTCATTTAAATAATTCCACATTAAAGAAATCTATAACTAATGAAGAGGTTGCTGCTAGCAAACACCTTTATATTTCATGGTTTCATCGAAAAATAAAGTGTATGTTGCCCCTCAGGAATAAATTGCCTATATTACATTAAAAAAATGATAATGCTTACACTGATGTCTTACTGCTTGGTTGTTTACATTTGTTGTTTTCCAGTGGATTTGTCAGTTTCACAAATGTCTTTGTTTTATATAGTATTTTGTCTTCCTGCTATAGCATGAGGTTACATTGCACTGATAGATATTTTTCATGATTCATTTAATTTTTGAGGAGCAATTTATATTATTTCTAATGGCTGTATAGTTTAGATTTTTGTGCATGTGCATTTTACTGGCATTGGTTTATAGATTATAACACTATGGGTCTTCTGTTACAGATAGGATGGAGATGATTGTGAAGCAGAGATGGCAGTAATACATTTCAATTATGCCACTCTGTCTTCATCAGAGAAATTCATCATTTTAGTATTGGTAACACAATTCTTTATCAAGTATAGCTGTTTATGAGAGCATATACACTAGCTCAAGCAAGGTTTATCTTTTGGCATGCAAAAATACTCCAACTCTTTTATGTTGTATAAAGACCAGAAAGCAAGCAGGTTTATTCTTCTGCATTATGCAAATTGATGTCTTACTCTGTATTACTCATGTTTGCAGGTTATTATACATATTTACAGTCACATGCAAAAGTTTAACCTCCATTTCAGAAAAAAATACATATATGTAAAGGCAGAAAATATAGACCACTCCTTTTATTGAATACCAAAACTTCAGTAGGCTGTTATGTTACACACAAGATTTTTTCAGACTAAGTCTGAAAATGTTTGTGCATTTGTTTGTGAGAGGTGTAACTAAGCAGAGATCATTTACAGTTGAGAATTAGGAAAAGTTCCAGACTTAATGGCACAGTATATACATAATTCTCACAAACATATAGGAGTATACAGGAAGAATTATGGCAATGATGAAGACAGGTACATGTCAATAGCAATAAAGCAAGAATTGAAGAAATTCTTGCAAACAGTCTTTACACAGTGCAAATGCATGGACTGAGAACATCACAAATAGGCTAAAAGATACAAATCTATAAACATAAATATAAATTCATCATTATTCAAAGTGGATATGAATAAATTTATCACTGTACCTTCTTTCAAATGAAGCAAGCGATTGTACATATTTGTTAGCCTTGGTGTGACTTGTAGCTCGTATCTCCTGCTACGCTTCCATGTGACATCAAAGTGCTTTAAATAGTTACTGTTTTTAGTAAGGGACAATGGGTTTGCATTGCCAAATCACTCAATGACTTTCAAATCATGTCTGCAAACCAGTAAACTCTTTCCTCACTACATGCATTGATAAGTTTAAGTAAGATATACCTGATCTATAGAGGTGATTGATTCTCGCTCTTTTCCCAGCACATAAAGTCCGGGAAGAGAGCGAGAACCAAATTCAACCAATCAGCAGCATTTAGCCCAGCAAGCACGTCATGACGTGCCTGCGGACGTCGCAGTCCGAGCAACTTCCAATTCTATGCGGTTTGGAACCGCATAAACTTCTGGGCATCACAATGATGCCTTAATTACTCCACCGGGCTGCAATGAAAACAATAAAAAAATCTATTGAAAACTGCCGCAACCCGAGGCGGTTAAAGTGCGCATGCGCGTACTTCCGAGTCGCGGACTCGAATTTCACATTTAAACAAAAAAAACAACATCTGCAGTACTGTCATACAAGAAAAGGTTTTTTTTTTAATTTTTTTCTTTTTAGATGAGGGGGCTGCAGTCCGGCAGTCCAATGCCACGAGCCGCCCCTGTCATGGTGTCCCTTTTCTTTGTATGCCACACCCCCTCTCCTGTTTACAATCAAAGCCTCCCCACCATGAGGTATCCGTCCACTGTTTGTCTGAATATCTGAATTATGCCCCACTTTTGGTGACACAGCTCTGCCTATACATAGAACAAAAATAAGCTCTGTCATTTATAGAAATGCATCTTTCTGAAAATAGTCTCTAGTAAAGGGGATAAAGTTTTTTTTTAATTTAAAAGTTAATCTAGATGCACACATATTTAAACAACAGACATGATAAATGTGAGTTTAGTTATAAACTAGTATCTGCAAAGGGGGAAAAGAACAACATACAAAGACAGCGTCATAGTTCATGAAGCAGACATCAATGCGAGCATGCTGAAAATGTAGAGCTGTGCCTAAAGACAACATGCTACATTTTTAGCTGTGAATGCTCATCTAGTGAACCTGCCAGAAATTCATGTCTTCATATCCACTCTACAGTCTCTCCATGTTTTTAAACTTTAACCCACCTCAAGAATAAAACAAAAAAATATATATCCCTTGAGAGATGAAAGCTGTAGTGTTTTAACAGTCTCCAAAAAGAGATTATATGCATTGGCTGGGACTTTGCCACTGGAAACAGAAATGTATATTGAAAGTACCATGTTTCTTGGTGTGGGATTTTTAGGAATGCAATGCATAGCTAAACTGGAGAAATAAAGTTTTGAGCTTGTTTTTAATTTAGTAAATGCAATCTTACAATGTTTGTAGGTATCATCATTTGCCTTGTAATTTACAGATGGTGTAAGACACATCTCTGTTTCTTCTTACAGGCTGAGAATGATAGCTAGCATATTTCACATTCAGAATGTAGAGTTTTTTCAAAGCCTGTAATACAAAATCAGCTTCTCAGTCTTAAAACATTTAAGTCAAATACACCATTTTACTACTTTTATTTATGATTATTTCAAATATATTGACACTCATGACCCCTCACAAAAAGGTTAAGTTATGAATCAAGGTTCATTTCAACATAAAAGCTTCATAACTATATAAGTTCTTGATACTATGTTACTACCCTCACTGTTGTAACATACAGTTCTGTTTGGTGTGTCCTTTACACCAAGATCATGTAATGCACATGTTTTACTTTCCCATCACTAGGTATGGACTTTATAGTCTTTCTCCATACTTGCACAGATTTCCACCTGCTTATCTACAACACTCCTGCTTTTCAGATATACTCTGGCAAGTACATTGGGTGAAGCTAAATTGTCCCAAATATGTAGATGAGTGAAAATGTGTGCTTACATGTACCCTACAATTAAACCAGAACTGTTTCCTGCCTTGTCTCTATTGCTTTTTTAAGATTTCTCCAAAGCACATGACACTTAATGAGATAAACACGAGAATAAAAAAATGAATGCACTCATGGATCATTAGACTTTGTTTTAAAGAATGCAGGTCTATTAATTTTGATAAATTTGTATCCATTTTACTTAAGCAGATATGCACATTTATACTGACGCATGGCAACTTAAACAGTTCAGACTTTGCTGAACCTTCTTCTTACCTCCCTACAGCTAAAAGATGCTGCTACACTTACTCCTTTCAATTCCACTGTTTTCTGTTCTCACACTAAGCGCATCCCACCATAATCCTCTATCTGACTTATACCCTAGTCCCACCTTTCCTCTCCTACTGTCACATAAGTCAACACCATACTCCTTCCATAAAATATCTTCTCTGTTCTGTCTTCACTTCTTACATCTGTTCAAACATAATCTCTCTCCTAAGCTCTCCTACCTCCCAAAACTCAAATCTAAATTCTTTCTGCCACACCCTCTTAGGTACACCCCCTTCATCCCTATTCTTACTCTGCTTCTCGCAGGAGATATTCATCCTAACCCAAGTCCACTAGCCAACTCCCCTGACCTCTCAACCCACCCTATTTCTACCTCCACCCAGATTCCCACTTCATCTCAGCTTACCTCTTCTGCCAGGCACCTTAACATCTTAGGTCTCAATATCCGTAGTACAGTAAATAAACTCCCCGAACTACACTCCTGGATAACATTACACTCTCCAGATATTCTTTCCATCTCTGCAACCTGGCTAAAACCCTCACATATCAAACAAAGAAATCCTCCCTACTGGCTACAATATCTTCCGCCAAGACAGGGCTACAAAAAAGGTGGTGGGGTAGATATCCTCTCTTCAGAAAACCTATCTCTCCATCTCATACTGTACTCCCCCCTAGTCTCCACCCTGCTGAAATCCTCATAATTAACTGTAACCTAAACAATCATACAAGGATTGCCATCATTACCATCTATGTACCACCTGGCAACAATATCACTACACTTGAACTCTTTTGTTTCCTAGATCTCCCAAACCATCTCCTATGAAATCAATATCATAGGGGGATATCAATATTGACTGGAATTCTCTCACCACCAATTCCCCCAATGCTAGCATTAATCTATATGTCTTCACCCAACTCATCACCTCCGCAACTTGCATTAATCTACAATCCAATACCAACTCCACTATAGACTGGATACTTACCTCCCATCCCGAATTATCATAACCCCTCTATTTTCCTTGACACACTTAGTGATCATCACCCTATCTCTATACATCATCACCTGTCCCAACCCTCTAAAACACACATATACAGGGACTGTCATAATCTATCCAACTTTAACCTTGATATATTTAATCAATCACGCTCATCAATAAATTGGTCTTTTCTCCAGCACCTCCCTCTCGAAGAAGCTGTTCTCAAATTCAACAGCATCTTCCTTAACTCTCTTAACTCCCTAGCCCCTACTAGAAAAGTTTGAGTTAAAACCAACTTTGCTCCATGGATAAGTAAAGGGACTTTCTCCCTCATGCGGAAAAGAAACAATGCATGGAAAACCTGAAACAAACTTAGAACCCCTTCCAGCATCCAGCATTATAGAGAACTTCAGAATACCACAAAAATAAATCACCCTTGATATGAAGAAAACATCTACCTTAACCCTCATAAAAGCCCCCACTCAACCCCAAAAAATTCTGGAGTATCATTAATAAGCTCTTACACCCAGGTAACCCTTCACCTCCCAACCCCTCCCCAAACAACTCCCCTCTAAAAACTGCCACATTTCTCAACTCCTCCTTTATAGACTCTATACAGAAACTCATCAAACCTAACACAAATATTAATCATGACATCCCTCCCCCTCCCTCCCACCAAGCCACCTTCATAGTCAAGCCTATCCCCACAACTGTTATCAGGTCTCTACTCTATAAACTTAAACCCTGCTCCCCTTCAGCTGATAATCTGCCACCCCTATACCTCAAACTAGCAGCCCCCTCCATTACCTATCCAGTCTCCATACTTATTAATCGGTCAATTCAGGAAAATCTTGTCCCTCAAATATGGAAAAAATCCTATACTATACCCTGCATAAAGGTGGTAACTCCACCAACCCCTCAAATTTCAGGCCTATCACTATTCTACCACCTATCTCAAAGATCCTTGAAAAGTGCATTCACAAACAGCTCATTATACATCTCATTCAGGAAAATCACCTTAACCCTACCCAACACAGCTTTCACCCTCATCATAGCACTACCATTGCTCTACTATTCTTCACTAACTCCATCTCCACTTCTCTCAGTAACAACAAACTAGTGTCTTCCCTCTTCCTTGATCTCTTTAAAGCTTTTGACACTGTTTCCCATAACCTCCTGCTCTTCAAACTTGCTTCCTTCAACCTCTCTACCTCCACTCTTAACTGGTTCTCTTCAAACCTAACAAATAGAGCTCAATTTGTCAAATGGATGTCAGCTACTTCCCCGTTCTTTCCTGTCTTTACTGGAGTCCTCCAAGGCTCCATTCTGGGTCCCCTACTATTTAATATTTTTACTAATAATCTCTTCCAATCCTGCCTCACTCTAAACTCATGCAATGTGCAGATAACTCTACAATCATCTCTACCTCTGACAATCTATGCCACCTACATACCCTCACACAAGACACACTCCTGTCTGTCAAAAAATGGCTCCCTACTAACCAACTCTTACTTAACCCCAATAAAACTAAACTTATTTTCCTTCCCAAACCCCTCCAGCACCTCAAATCTTCCTTCTCAGTCTCTTCTCTAGACAACACAACTATTCAGGTTGAGTCTCACACTAAGCTTCTTGGGGTACTTATGGATGACAAACTGAAATGTGACTCCCACATCCACAACCGCATCAAAAGGGCCCACCAGAAACTAGGATTGCTATACAGAAATAAAAAATTCCTTACACAAGAATCCAAAGGATCCCTTCTCAAGCCTACCTTCTACCTATTTTACTATATGCTGCCCCTATCTTTAGTAACCTCCAAAAAAACTTGTTAAACAAACTTGAACTTACATATAATAAAATTGCTAGGTTTGCCACAAATCTCTCCTATTACTCATATGTTTGAAACTATACACTGTACTGTTTACATTGTAATGTATGTATCTTGTATATATGTATCTTGGAGCTTTTCTCCCCTGGCCTTCATTGAAAAAGGACACATATCTATATGGACTTTCCCAGTTAACAAATGTAAAATAAAATAAAATAATACATATTGCTCTCACCACTGCCTGTCTTTAAAAAAATTACAGTGGCTAGAATTCCATAATCAACTCCTTCTGCCTCAACTCCACTTGACACATACCATCTTACATCAACCCCTAGCCTGTCCTTCACTAGCAAGTCTCATCTCCCCTTTTGCCCTTAACTGGGAGCTTTGTTGCTCTGACCAACACCTTCTCCAAATATCCAAACCTAAAAATCCATAGGAAAATGTCTTTATAGTCATGCAGTCTACCTCTTGGAACAAGCTCCCTCTCTATATCAGGTCTTACCAAAACTCCTCAATTTCAAACTAGCCCTAAAGGAATACCTGCTCAACTTCTGGACCTGCTCCTGTAATTGCCCTACTTGAAGCAATTCCTCCCCTGCCATTTTCCTCCCTCCAAGCTACTGTCTCCATTTCCTACCTCTTAGACACTCTTGTTTGTATGTTTATACTTCTATTTCAGTAACAATGCATGTCTTTCTTAACCCTATTTACTGTATCAGACAACTCTCACCTATATCTTTTATACACTTATCTTGTCCTCTCTCCACATTTCTCTGACTAGACTCCACGCTATATGTAAGACCTGCCTGCATACTATTTCTTCCTTACTTATTCTCCTATACATTACCATACAACTATTACAATACATGTATTTTAAGATTAATAATGTGCCTTTTTTTAAGAATGTATAAGATGAATAATATTCTCCTTGGATGCTTTAGCTTATATTTGTATTTCTCATTTATAACTAATTGTAATCTTTGTATCTGGTGCTTTTCTCCTCGGGTCTCTGCTGAAAAAGGGCACCTGCCCAGCCAGACTAACCTGGTTAACAAATGATAAATAAATACATAAATCTGCCTTCATTCGTGAAGCAGCTGGAGTTGGGTTACACATCTGCTATGTGAGTCTTCTACTTCTCCTTCTCCCAGAAATAGTACCTCACCAATATTAGCCCCCTTGTGTCATTAAATAGTGGATTTTTTATCTTCTGGGCAAAATGACACCATATTGCATTGTGTTTATTGTAAGAAGACACTGCTCACACAACAGATAAGAATGGTGAAGTTTACAAACAATATGTGTAGTCATACCTCTCTACTTTCTTTGGGTCTTACTTTCATATCTTATACAGCCAGCGTAGCACAATCTTATTATCATCCTCCTATCGCACAATGGATGAGGTAAGCCTCAATTTTCCTTCATGCAGTAAGGAGGCATCTTACTCAAATGGGTGGCACTGACTTGAACAGGTATTATATTTATAACCAATAAAAACAAAAAGTGGCACAAAAGCAGAACCAAGTACTACTGAAACACAAAACACTGCTTCGGAACCCCAGTAGCAGAAATAAGTAGTCCGTAGCTGTAATCCCAAATTCTTTAATACAACAGAGCAAGTAAAACACAACAGCTCAGTGCTTTCGTTCTATCACGTTGAACTTCATCAGAACTGAATGTGTTTGAATGAAAGCAGAACACAGTTGTGTTTTACTTGCTGTGATTTATTAAAGAATTTGGGATTACACCTGCGGACTACTTATTGTTCCGAAGCAGTGTTTTGTGTTTCAGTATTACACTTATTAACATATCATTAAGCAAGACGAATCAATGATGACATGCTTATAATGCTCACAGCAAGCTGTTAAGTGGGCCATAGATAGTTACATTTAACTTTGTGGATGACAAATTCTGTCTCCATAATTTAAGATCTTATTACAAACAAAGACTTTCAGTAAATTACAGTCCATACAAACTGAGATTCCTTGAATCATGGCAAAAAAAAAATGTGGGTCAGCCACCTATTCAAGTTCTCCTTGATGCAGTAATTGACCAAGTGTGTATTATTCCTTCTAGAAGCAAAAAATAATCTTTTTTTTTCTAAACAGAGAATGTAATTTAAGTCATATATTTGACCAGAAACATTTATATATATATATATATATATATGGGTCTACTGCTTTTGGTCGAATTACATTTGATCGAGAATGATTTCAGGCAGCCCACTTCACCGAAAATGCATTTCACTAAAAACCCATTTGGTCGAAAATGGAATATAGGCTCTGCCCCACTGCAGTGCGATCCTGGAGTGAGAATATAAATTAAGGCGGGGGTGTGGGGGGCACAGCCCCCCACATTGGTGAGTGTGGGTGGCATAGCCCCCCCACATAATTGTAGTGTATGCAGTATTATATCCATGTGTATTCATTTAAAATACATTGAAACATATGTCAGTGAAAACTAGTTGCAAAATGAGGGGGGCTATGCCCCCCATACCCCCCTAACTTTATCTTCTCACTCCAGGGTCGCAATGTAGTGGGGCAAGGGCTATATTCCATTTTTGATCAAATGAGCTTTCAGTCAAATGAGCTTTCAGTGAAGTGGGCTGCCTGAAATCATTTTCGACTAAATGTAATTCGACCAAAAGCAGTAGGTCCATATATATATATAAATATATATATATATATATATATATATATATATATATATATATATATATATATATATACCATTCAGTTTGTGACAGTATTACCTGTTTAAAAAATTCTACTGCAATACGTACCCCTGGATTGATTTTTCTATTCCAGGAATGGGGATAAGCTCTTTACAGAATGTCCTGCTCTCCACATCTTCACACATATCTTCATCTGATCCATCTCTGCAGTCTAGTTCTCCATTGCACACCAAGTGCTGCTTTATGCAACGACCTAGGAAAAAAAGTTTTTTTTTTTTTTATTTATATTCTGTTCTGTAGTAGAGTCGTATATTTTTGGGATCACATTGGTCCTATAATATGTACTTCATTTCATTTGTTGAAAGACAGCTGAGCAGGTTAAACAATTTGCCTAATTCATACTTCTAAAGATGCATGGGAAGAAAGCAAGCGTGTTACAGCATAAATACTGTATGGTGATGTTTTCATCTGAAAACAGTTTTGACAATTTGTGTATTACTTAATAGCTTTTTATTTTAAGAATTTTTTCACTGCTTTTTTTTTTATTGTTGCCCAGTTATACATCTTCTTTGTCTTGCTAGCCCTCCGCAATATCCACATAAGGCACAGAAGAAATATGGGTACCATGTTAAGCAGTACTGTGACTGGAGGAATGGATTTTACCTTTTGGCCTCCTTTATCTACCAAGATTTTTTGTTATCATAATGTGATGGATAAGGATTCTTTCATTTTCAATGTTAGTGAGTATTACTGAGTGTATTATAAGCAATATATCCATTTGCATTGTAAATTCCCAAAATGAATACCAAAACATGCATCTCTTATATTATATTGGGACTCAGCTCACTGAAGCTTCAGCTGAACAAAACAAATTAAAACGTCCTCCAAATAAAGCCTACAAAAATCATACTTTTGCAGGGAGCAATATTCCTGTACCCTTTGTCACATAACTGGAAAAAAAGAAAAAAAGTAAAATTCACACACTTGGAGTCTTTACCAATGCACAGACCAAAACTAGAGTGGCAGTGATTTCCTAAGTAAGAACGTTTCAAGCAGTTCCAAATAAGGGAACATAAATCAGTGAGTTTAAACACTTCCTGTGCATACTTGGCCAAGTATAGGGGAATCCCAAAAAATATTCCCAGAGATTGCAGAGTAAATGTGAACAAGCCCAAGAAGAATGCATTTTCATAAAAAGAAGGAATTGAAACTGGTGTGAATTTAGAAGTAAGAAAATATGGTTTTGGAATGGAGACAATAGCTATCATGTTAGGCAGCTGTGCATAAAGAAAGAAAAAAAGTTCTTAATGGAGGAGCAAAAGGACTTGTTGGAATTATTAAAGATGCCTGCATGCTAGTATGTAACAACAGGATAAAAATACCTGAAAAGATTTCTACAATTCAATTGCAGTATTTTCTATATATCAGCTGCTTTAAATTATATCCTTGATTTTATTAGCAAAATCTGTTTAGGAACATGATCTTAATATAACTCATTGGAAAGCTGTGCTATTTTAGGTTCTTAACATGACTGCCAAAATAGATTCCTGAGAGAGTGAGAGGTAAAGCTGCACCCCATTAGTACTAGAAGTGTATTGTGACCCAAACAGCTGAATAATATCTCCCAAATGTAGCATATATGTAGTAAAAAAGAGAGGGCCAAATAAACAGCCATGAAGGTAAAAAGATGAATTTTAAAACCAGAAACTAGACCTGGTTTATCTGGAAAGTAGGAAGCAATCTAGTCCAAAACAATTCTGTTAATGCCACAGCAGTGCTCATCAGTTAAGAAAAAAGAATAGTATACAACATGAAATTCCAGTAAGGCATCTAAAAGGAGAAGGGCAGAGTACCAGCATTGATCCCCTGCCATATAGTAATAGTGAGTATGATCTAAGTACCATGACTAGCGCAAAAAGAGGACTGCAGTGGATCATAGGAGAGGATCACAGATGTGATTATCTTGGAGACAGATTTGCAGCTGTAGGTGTACTACTTTCTCAAGAACCCTACAAAAGTATGGAAGGTTCCACGTGTGATAAGAGTTATATATATCGTTTGGGTTTTAATTCTATCTTATGTTGAATGCAGTAATGAAGGTCTCCTTCAAATATGATACTCCATCCAGAAGTGAGGCAAGAATGGTGTGGTAAGGATCTCATCCCAATATCTCCAACATATCGAAAACAGCCTGGTGAGTCATGGATCTAGTGCAAAAGCAGTACTACATGTACTGGAAATAATGCATCCAAAACTTTCATGATTAGCGAAAGAAAACTCACTGGAAATAAGTAGTGAGCTCAATTATCAATGTGTACTGCCAGAATTCAAATTAGCCATTAGTGGAGCACCAGCTCTGACGAAGGCAAGTATGAAAAAAAAAAAAAACAACTAACTAAGTTATATTTTTCTGTTAATAATGGCTTCCACGTGGTGAGACAGCCTGTATGTCATAGCCTAACCACTATGTGAGAAGATTGCAACCTGCCAGCATGCTGCTATGGAGATCTCCTAAGTCAAGTACTCTTGACTTCTTTTGTGAGGTAGCTGGATGCTAAACTGAAAAATAACTGTCTACTGCAAATCAAAGGGTCCAGATTTTTGTAACTTGCTCTTGATTATTCGGCCTGTACTCCTCATCTAATGGAGTTCAGCAGATAAAGCATATATCATGCAGACTCAGTGTTGAATGAAAAGCCTATGAATTGCTTATAACCTGCATTCAAGTTCTTCAGGAGTAACAGCAGTATAGTCTTGAAGCTGTCAGTGCAAGACAAGACTAAGAAAGTCCAGTCAGATGAGACCATCTCTTGCATTGCACAAAACCCATATCTTGGGTGAGGTTTTCCCAGGAGTTGGTCAGAAATTATTTAAATGATCACATGATTGGATGAACTGACCAAGTCCACCACCAGATCAGTAATTATGAGATCATATTTGAAGATTAAGTATAATGCATGTCCAAATCTGAGGATTACACTAGTAATCTTTCAAGTGAAATGAAACTGAATTCATTCATAATACAGACAAATTCTTTAATAAGAACCAGCAATGTTAATGTTAAAGATATCACTATGTCAATTAAGCAACATAATCACTAATGAGATAAGAAAGTCAATGAACTATTGAAGGAATGTCTTCACATATCTCAGTAGATAGCAGATGAGGAAACACCCATAGTTTGTTCCTATATCTATGGCAAATTGAAAAGAGTCATTGCATCCAACTTTGACCTTTTTCAGTTCAGTAGCTGAAATATAAATAATTGCAGCCCCATTCGCATGGTCCAATTGAATTGGTGACTAGGTTATTGTCAAAGCATACCTGAATTGGGTGAGTTCATTTTCAAGTATTCAGTCATGGAAAATATAGGAATCACCAACACTGTCAGGATAGCACCAAAATTAACATCAAGCCAGGTTTTTGGTGATAAGTGCCAGATTTCAGTTTCACAGCAAACCTGTGGGGATTTTTTTTATTACCATGATCATAACACCAAATACAAAATAATGTAACACTGTACTATGAAGGAACAACATTTTTTTTACCTTAGACATACTACCTCTTATAGCAGTTAATATGCTTCCTTGACATTGTACCTCCGTAGCACATAAACTACAGATAACTAAAATGACATCACCAAACTTTGCTGAACCCCATCTGAGCTATCAGTGTAACATACAACTTTGTCTAACTGAACAATAACATATATACAGTGCATTAACTAAACTGCTGCTACACTTTATTTTGAGTGGAATTCTTCTGTCTTGTTATACTGTAAGTTGATTCACCGAAGTCACCGTACTTTGAGGTTGTGAAGTTCAGGTTTTGCCACAATACATTTTATAAATATTATACATATCAAGATGATAATGTTAAGTTCCCTGATGCAGTTATAATGATGTTGCCAAGAGGGTGCAAACATACCCACACGTCTACTCAATTCCTTATAGGTGGGTGTAGCAGAAAGAGGGAAGGCAATAGCAGGCATTCTTGCCACAAAAATATTTGAGCAAAACAGTTTAAAAATGTAAATGGAGTGAAAGTCATGGAATTTGAAAACAGTCTCACAAAGGAGTGCTTATCCTGGGCCTTGACTGCTCTTTTAAAGCAGACTGAGAAGGCAAAATGTTTAAGAACTGTTGTCAGGTATTGCCACCTCACTAACTTAAATGTTTCTTCAAAAGCAACAAGAATTGCTGTAGCTGGGTTCTTAGATGTTCTTAAAAATGCTTATCAAAGATAAGTGCCTTTTTATGATTAATGCTAGAATTAGGTCTTGGCAAAGTATGCCTGAATTGAGTAAGTTAATTTTTGTAGGAGGGTTTGCTGTACAGTCAACAGTATCAAGGCATTTGTTTTTCATCTATGTTTAGTTTATTAACAATATCAGTCTCTAACATTCATACTTTTTCCTTTCCTTCCCTGGTTTAGGCATGTCAATATCTTGTTATTCCTTAGGGATATTGGGGAAGACCTAATGTCTCTCAGCTCCATACATAACAGCAAAAGAGGACTCCTTACTTATGACTGCAACATCGTGTATGATCTAGCAGTCAGTCCATAAGGCTCTGGAGCTTTTCTACTGGAGTCTTTATAATGGCCTTAGGTACATGTTCAAATGTTATTGTCCTTAGTAGAGTGGCAGTGTTTGGGGTGGCAGGGGTAGGCAGGTTTAAGAGATTTTAGCTTGTCAAAGTCCTGTGTACTTTCTTCCTGAATGGGTGATCCTACCTTTGAGTACTGCCTTCTGTAGTATTCTGGGAAACATTCATGTATCTTTGTTTGAACAGGTAATTTCCTGATTTGATCTGCACCTTGATTTAATATCCTTTCAGTAAGAAATATAACATTTTACCAGGTTGCATTGTATGCATGCTTCCCTGGAATGCTGCTCTTTTCAATTCTGCACACTGTTTTATTAACCAGACGTCCTTTTGTAATTTTGCACTTTCAAACCATTTCAGGCTTTTTTAGCTTTGATTCTGTCAACATATGCATTAGGTTGCCCATTGATTCGGTACACTGTCTTAATTTATCATCCCATTGCTTCATCAGTCCAACTTTTGCTGCTTTGTAGGCAGATGCCATATGAATCTCCCACCACAGAAAGAGAGGCAAATAACTAAGATGATTAGACTGTATACAATTCTCATGTTCTCTTTTCAACTAGTTTAATGTGTCTTTATCTTGAAACATCAGATAATCAAGCCTTCATTGTTCATAGGATCATAGGTTCATGGGTAGGTACTAAGCTATCGGCCCAAGGACCTAAGTAAACTTAGTCAACAAGGTTCCCTGGCTTACACCACCCAAGAAAGTTATTTTCCTGTGCTCCAGTCGAGCAGAGCCACAGAACTGATCCCCGGGGTGTATTTTCTATTTCTCATCCACTTGTCAAGATTTTTCTTGAAGAGTGCTAATGAGGAACTTTGCTTGACATAGATGGGTAGTTTGTTCTAGAGTATGGGAAGTCTCTGGGACAGGAATCTATCCCTCCAGCATGTCCTGTTTATTGTGGTGACAAGGTTTAGGTCCCTAGAGCATGTAGCTTGAAGGGATTGTGATTTCTTTAGGTGTAGCATGTCCAACAGCTCTAGGTTTGACATAGTTTTATATGTTAGGCAGAGATCACCTCGGAGTAGGCGATATGCTATGGAGTAAAGCTGAAGTTTTTTGAGACGGTCAGTGTAGGGCATCTGTTTGAGGCCAGTAATCCTCTTTGTGAGGTACTTCTGTGGCCTTTCCAGCTGCTGCAGATGTCTTGTGAGGTACATTCCAAAAGGGGCATTGTACTTTATAACGGGTCTAATGAGTGTCGAGTAGAGGGGGACAATGACCTCTTTTTTCCTAAATGAGAACCCTTTTGTGATAAGGTGTGCCATGTAGAAGGATTATCTGACCACTTTGGTGATGTGATTATCAAAGGAGGGACTACTGTCCACCTGGGTCCCCAGGACTCTTATCACACATTCGGCGTTAAGTAGACTGCCACCTATGTGGTAGTTCATGGGTACAGAGTTTTTACCAAAAGGGATGATAATGCACTTTTTGGCATTAAGCTCGAGGCCATGGCTCTGACACCAGGCATCTGTCTCAGTGAGGCCCTTCTGTAGGATGCCCACATCATTTGGGGACTCAACTATGGCTCCTATTTTGCAGTCATCTGCAAACTTCATTAGCCAAAGGCCTTTTGTGTTAGCCTGTACTTCAGAGAAGTAGATACCAAACAGGAGAGATCCCAGGACTGAACCCTGTGGTACTCCACTTGTCACTGGTTTGAAGTCAGATTTGGAAGCTGCAACTTTTACAGTGTGTGTTCTGTCAGTGAGCCAACTGGCAACCCATCTTGTGATGTAGGAATTTATACCTACTTTAGTGAGTTTAGCTATAATTCCAGAATTGGGGATGGTGTTGAAAGCCTTGGCGAGGTCAAGATAGGCTGTGTGAACCGCCTTACCCTCGTCTACAGCATTGGTAACAGACTCAAAGAAGTCGATCGGGTTCAGGAGGCACGATCTAACTTTCACAAATCCAAACTGAGCGGGGTCCAGAGTTTGGAGGTTACCAATATCTTTGTTTATGAGTTCCACGATGATACGTTCCATGGCCTTACAGACCAGGCTTGTCAGGCTAATAGGGCGATAGTTCCCGGGATCAGTGGTGGCTTCCCCTTTGTGGAGATGGATAACTGTTGCTGTGCACCATTCAGTGGGCACAAAGCCTGATGTGAGACTATGACTGAACATGGTGCTTAGGCAGGGAGCCAGTACATTCTGAAGTTCATGTAAAATGCAGCCTGGGATGTTGTCCTGTCCCAAGGATGCTGTGTTTTTGGCTTTAGAGAGTGCAGCTTTTAATGGCATAGTTGTGATTACAGGGACTCTGAATTCTTTCTGTATAGTTCTGAGGCCTTTAGGGGGTGAGAGGGGGGTAAAGCTAGCACTGAACCTATCTGCCAGGACATTGGCAATATCAGTTGGTTCTGTAATTTTCATGCCGTTGTGCTGTAACTCAGAGCAGATCTGGGTGTTGCCATTGAATTTCTTGACATAGCTATAGAATGCTTTGTGGTTGTCCCTAGAATCAGTGGTGATTTTGTTTTCATAGCTAGCTTTGGAGGATCTTATAAGGGATCTCAACTTCTTACTGAGGCTGAACAGGGAACTCATCCACTCATGAGATTTTACTCTCTTTTGCAACAGTTTCTTCCTTCTGTTGTAGAGTTTGTTTATGGCAGGGGACCACCATATTGGCTTCCTTTTTTTGGAGGATAGCATCTGGGTTCTGTTTGGGATAGCACGATCCATGCACTTGTGTAAGTGCTTATAGAGTGCATCTGTGTAGGATTCAACAGTCGTAACTATATTGTCCATCTGCATGGGTGTCATGAAGTTTGCCACTTCTGTCTTAAGAAGCATGAAGTTGGCTTTGGAGAAATTGTTTACCGTGATTTCCTTAATGGGGGGCGGGGGGGGTGGGACGTGGATATCTAGGGTGATTAGCTTATGGTCGGATCTGACCAACAAGGAGTTGACTTCAGGTGTGGAACACTGGTCACTCGTGTTGGTAATGACTAGGTCTAAGATATTGTTGCCCCTGGTGGTAGTGTGGATAAGTTGATCCAGGGCATTGGAATTTATGAATTCCAGAAAGCGTTGAGTGAAGGAGTTGGTACATGAGTAGTTTTCCCATTTAATGGTGGGGGTAGCTGAAATCGCACATTATTAGGGTGTTTGGTTGAACCCTAATATTTTCCAGTATATCAAGAAAAGAGGAGTGGGAATCCTGGGGCATGGTGGGGGATGTGTTGCAAGCTATAATATGGATTGCAGTTTTGCCCAGAGTTAGTTGCACTTGGATAACCATGGATGCATTATGCTGAGCAACTAGCCTGGAGGTGTGGATATCCTTAATGAATATGGACACACCTCTGCCTTTGGTGTTCTGGTCCAGGTTAGGTGGCCGAAAAGTGTGGTATGAGTTATAGACTGGTAATGCAGGGGTACTCTCTGGATCCTTGAACCAGGTCTCAGTCACTGCACAGATGTTGATGTTCTCCATTTGAAGGCATGACTCGAGGGAGTGCATTTTGAGATTTAGACTTCTAGCATTGAGTAGCATTACCCTCAGTTTTTGCTTGCCTGTCTGTGTTACGGTGGTGAATTTGTCATTTGAACCTTGCCTAAAAAGGGCACTATAGGGGCAGCAAAGAGCCTTAGCCAGCATCCGGAATCCCAGGGGTGACAGGTGCAGGCCATCTCTGGCAAAGCATTGTCGTCTGTCTACCATGTCATCCCAGGCAGACAGATACTGGACCCCCTTAGAATGACACCAGAAGCTTAGCCAATTGTTGAAGTCAATCATTTTGTCCTTGTACTGCGGTATCATTCTAGGCAATGGCAGGATGCTACTCAGGGCTAGGGTCATACCTGCCTGGGCTACAAGACTGGAGACCTCTTCCATGTCTCTTTTCATGTAGTCCAGGGAGGTACGTCTCAGGTCATTCACACCAACATGGACAATGACAGAGTCATATTTGTACTTGTGGAGTGACCTGAGTGTGTGGGTTATGTGACAGATCCTGGCACCCAACAGGCAGCTGACAGTAACTTTCTCCTTATTTAGCCTGGTGAGTGGGACATCAGTGTGCCTGACTATAGAGTCACCTATGCCTAGTGTGTTGGGTATGTTGTTTTGCCTTATGGGCTGTGGTTGAGTGGCACACTGAGTCTGTGGGCTATGTGTCATTTGGGCTGTGTTGAGGGGTGGAGGTCGCTTGCATTTCTGCTTTGGAGGTCTCTTTTGCTTGAGCAGATTATTATTGAGAGCCTCCGCAAATGTTTTTGTGTTTCTATGTGTGGATTTTGGTGGTGTAGGTTTAGTGGGACTATGTGATGAGTGTGGTGTGGTGCAAGTGCTTACCTTCTCCTCTTGACTGTCCAGTTCAGTCTTGGTTGAAGAGAGCTTTACCTAAAGTTTGGCTAGATAAGTGCAACTCTCACAGGTTGTGGTGTTGGGTGGTAGGAGAAGAGAGGTGTTTGTGTACATGAGGCAATTGCTACATTGCCCCAAGATGCCCAGATTCATCTGATAGACAGGGGAGAACACTGTGAGCTGACCCTTGGACATGCCTGAATAAAAAAAACTACTTTCCTCTAGACAAGTGGGGAAAGTGAGTATATGAGCTGTTTTTCTCTAAGCAAGTGAGGAAAGTAAGTACAAAAACTGTTTTCCTCTAGGTAA
>NC_056744.1:673575811-673640811 GCF_019279795.1 Protopterus annectens | reverse complement strand
ACTAGCTACTGTACTTCACTGAAAATAAAAATTCTTAGAAAAGAGACTTCCAGTAATGGAGGCAAGATCAATCCAGTGGCTCCAATCCACACCCAGATGAAAAAATAGTAATTAGGCTAATGGAGCAAAACTGATGCAAGGCTTTCAAAAGCAAATTTATTATTTATATTTGGGAAACTTGGGGAAGAGGGAAACAGCTGAAGGAAAATGAATGCTGTCAGTGAAAAACAGACAGATGTTCACACAAAGAGGGATGGAGCAGGGTTCAAGGCATTCTAGAGGCAGTAGCA
The DNA here is from genome assembly GCF_019279795.1 of Protopterus annectens. Classification (NCBI taxonomy): domain Eukaryota; kingdom Metazoa; phylum Chordata; order Ceratodontiformes; family Protopteridae; genus Protopterus; species Protopterus annectens. The sequence goes on along the minus strand of NC_056744.1, from coordinate 673,640,521 downwards.
ACACCACCACCTTATCAACGAGTTTGGAAGTCGGGACAAATTTGCACGTGATGGAAATGGTCAATTGTCTCAAGAGGCCCACCTCCAGTTGATATTACAGAAACTAACCAACATAGAATTGAAGAAGGATGGCTATGTGATGCAATATGAGAAAAGGGTTGTGACATTTTATATACTCTCTTGTAGCATATTAATAGAGTTACAAAAGGACCAAAGGCAAGCCCATAGCCATATTACAGAGAATAATGCAAGAAGGGAATGACTGAAATTATAAATAGTGCATGCTGAAGATAGGGTTCAAGGAAAATAATCTGTGACTAGCAGCACATATATTGGAAAATACAGAAGAAATGGACCTATTATATTTTGTCCAGTGAAATGGACAGGCCTTGCAGCACAAGAGTTGGTATTTGAATATACTCTCTGCCTATTCCATCCAGGGCAGGCAGTGAACAGTATGATCAATAGACAGATGGAGTTGAAGGAGATGATTCTGTTAAAACTTTGGCAGGCTAGCAAGAAGCTATACTGTGGAGATGTGAGGGTATATGTGGAACATTTTTTTCAGTGTGAAAACAGATAGGAAGCAGAATAAGTTCATACCTGTAGTGAAAGTACATAAACCCAAACATTTAAAATTCAAAGTATTATACCCATTTTTCTTTAAAGTATTGAATTCATAGAACCAGAGGAAACACACAGTGAGATAACAAAACAGGAGGGGCCAATGGAATCATCTGAAGGGCAGGGAGATATAAGTCATGAGAGCAACAGATATTGGCACAGAAAATTTTAAGAACATCATCTTATCCAGTCTCAATATTTATACCGAGTCTGATAAGAGATAAAAACTATGCCATGCTAACCAAGAAGAAGTAAAATAAAACTGTTATGTCTAGAGAAAGCTGCAAAAGTAGTTTAGCTAGGGAGGGCCGAGACAGGCAACTGTCCTGGGCACAAAGTGCTGAGAGGACTCAATCATCCAATCCCAAACTCTCTTTAATGCAACACCAGCTATACTGCTACATTGTTGCAAGCAGTTTGTTACAGTTTAAAAGAAAAAAAAAACTTTTTTTTAACTAAAACCTGAGTGCTAAAATCTTCACTCAGGCAGGGTATAAACTGCACCAACTGTTTACTACATTTGCGCAGCAGTTTAAAAGAAATGTTTTTTTTTTTTTTTTAATAAATTATGCTGGAGGAGGATCAGTGGCAGGACATAGAAATGGGATCTGAATGGCTGGGGCAGGAGGGGAGGCGTGTCATGAATCTAGTTCCTTGGTTGGTGAGCCAGTTGAAGGAATGTCTGGGTTTTTTTCTCTTCGATGGAAAAAATTGTGTGGTGGGGTGCTGTGCTGGATCATGGTATGGCATAGGGTGGGCCAGCTATACTTCTGGAAAGGAATAGGTAGCATGTAATATGAAGTGTAAGCAAGTCTTGTACATTAATGATATGGTATCGCAAAAGGTTATAATGTATTTTGCTTTTTCATAAAACTATAATCTGAGGATGGGTGTAATTGCAATGGAGAAATAATACTAGTAGAGATAGAACTGGCATCTTTTCAGTGTGAGCTGTGTGGGAGGAAAGGAGGGAAAAACATTTTTCAAATGCAGCTCAGCCAAAACATATTTTTCCACGGAGTCCCTCCCATAAAGGGGAAAACCACTCTGAACCTTGTGTGTTTGCGTGTATGTGGGATCAATATGCCTTGGAGGTGGACTTTCTGTTAGCTGCAAATAGTTCAATTCAAGTTGATCACAATGTTACTTTTAAATGTTATAAGAAAATGCAATTTTCTCACAAATAAAATGTTTAATTTGTTTAGGAGTTTAGAGGAGGTTTACAAGTGGTTTTTGCCATAAGATGCAGCAGAAAGCAACAAGTGCGTTAAGATACTTGATAGAAAGGTTATATTGTCATTTAACATGACTATTTTCCTTTATAGAAAGCCCATGCAGCACAAACAGGAGTTAGACAGATATTCACAAACATGCATTATAAGTGTATATTCATTGATCATAAGTTGATTGTGTAATTTGGTAATGCGGAAGAAAATGATGGGCTGTCTAAGAAAGAGCTCTCCATACCTTGTAAGTATTCAAGAGATGCATATGCATAAAGTTGGAAATGAAAATTGGGCAAACTGTGGGTATACTATTGTATTGTTTTACTCATTTCTACACAAGGAAAGACAAAAGTGTCCCTTTTAATTTATTTTACATTTGTTTACCATGAAAGTCCGACTTGGAACAAAGCCAATTTTCAGTGGAGGCCTGGGGAGGACATGCAGACTCTGCACAGAAGATACTCCATCTAAGAATCAAACCAGAGAACTTCTTGATGTGAGGCGACAACGCTACCGCTGCACCACTGCGCCATCCAAATTATTAATTAATTAATTAGTTAATTAATTAGTTAATTAATATTAATTAATTAATTAATTAATTAATTAATTAAGTATTTAGAATTTCAAGTGAAAGAGAGACAACCTGACAGATGACAAGGGGAGATATGCGTCAGTGAAAGAGATTCTAGATTCCCAGTTCAGTAGGTTAGTGAGTTTTTATAGGCCTTCAGAGTACGCACTGGATGAGTAAAAGAAATGTTTAAGATGATATGTAAGATGATAACTTTTCAAGAAGGATTTTGGTAAAGGCAGGAGATTTTTATTTAATAATATAAAGCCAAGATGTGCAAAGAGCAGTAGGAACCAGTAGTTCTCCAGTACTTGGAAATATGCTGAATTATTTACTAAACTGCATAGACTAGAGGATATATGAAAGCCAGAAATCCCAGGGAAGCAAGAATTTTCATACTGTTCTCAGTGTGCCATAAATATTCTCACGCGGATGGAATATATCTGACTATGTAGGACAAGTATAGTGCTGTAAGTAAACTTATCTGATCATGCACATTTAATGATGGACATTACCGTAGATGCCACAACCAGGATACAAAACTGGTGATAATAAATCAGCTGACTTTCAGAGGGCTTTACAGGGAATGATAAAAGAGACATTTCAAAGAAAAGGAAGCTCAGGTGAGGTGTTAGGACCTGAATGGACAGCAGTATTAGTATGTGTTCAGGACATAAATGCCAAGAAAGTCGCCACAAGAGCAAGTTTGCCAACTCTGTGACTCTGGACAAGTCATTTAAACAGACATTGCTCACCTCTGAGACAAGCCAGTTGTGGCAAGTGGGCATACCTGGTCACCCAATAGTTTATATGAAGTTGTGAAATGAGATGAGGCAACAATGCCATCCAACTATACACAAGCAAAACAGTGTTGAAATTCAAAGGTGTAAGTACAGCAGATTGCATGCATCACTATGTGATCATTGACTCTGCAAAGTCATGAACATAACAGCATATTTCACAGCTGCATACAGCAAAAGTCCATGAGTGGCGGCAGCCCTAGTCTGTTTACATATTAAGGCATACCTTGGCAACATTGATCTGACAGACTAGTAGACAACTGGCTGCTTCGATTTAGGTCATGGCATAAAAGGGGTCTAATAGACATATATTGCTTGCATTTGGAATCAAGAAGAGAAAATAGTGCTCCTATCCTAACTAATGTAACTTTCCAGCAGTGAAATGGGGACATGTCAGATATACTCTCAATGACTGTCTCATGAATACTTAACAGATTTCTCAACAATGTACTTATGATCCTGAATTTGGAGGAGTGCATCTATTTCCCTGGGACAGCAGACAAAACTGCCAGTATCGCTGGCTTCTATAACATGGCATAGCTCCCCGAGCTACTGTGAAACATGCATTTAATACATGTGGCAATAAATCTCCCACCTTGCCCATATTCACTGATGAATATGAATGGGGGCAGGGTTGTATATTACCTAAATTGCCAGTTAGTCCGCAGTGCGAGAATGGATTATTTGTAATATGCACATATGTATGTACGTATGTATATGTGCAGCACTCTGGCTGCTTCTATAATTCTCATTTTGGCACAGCTTATGTGCATTATTACTGCATGGCATATATTTTTTGCATTCTGAACCTAGAAAAATAAATGTTGTTCCTATCCTAGCTAATGTAATCTTTCAGCAGTAAAATGGACACGTTTTATATATATATACATATATATATATATATATATATATATATATATATATATATATATTGTTTTATATATAGATATATATATATATATATATATATATATATATATATATATGTGTGTGTGTATATATATATATATATATTTCAATGTCTGTCTCCTGAATACTTAACAAAAATCTCAACAATATGCTTATGATTCTGAATGTGAAAGAGCATTTCTAGTTCCCTGGGACAGCAGATAGAGCTACCACTGTACCTGGTTTCTAAAACATGGCATATCCTCCTGAGCTACTGAGAAACACAAATTAAACACATGTAGCAATAAAGGCCACAACTTCCTGATATCCACAGATGAATATGAACAGGAAATGAGAGTGCATTCCCTGAATTGTCAGGTAGTCTGCAATACAGAAAGGATTATCTCTAATATGTATGAATATGTGCAGCACTCTGGCTGCTGCTTTAATTCTCATTTTGGCACATATCACATGTATCATCACTTCCAGCAGGGTGGCTTCACATAGAGACATCTCGTTGGTAAACTCAGGATCATTGTGCAAAATAAATGTTTACCGCCACAAAAATGTGCATGTAACCATTAATTGAAAAAAAAAATTTGCTCTGTGTTGAATGATATGTTGGATATGCATGGAGCCCTGGCTTATGATTCCTGATTGCAATCTGGAAATTGAGGCTGAAATCCAATACAACACCACCTGTTCTGACACCCAGAATTAAATCAAATATATCTTTTATGTGCTGAAGCCAAGCTTCTGCTGCATTCACACAACTGGCTGGTACTGCAATTCTCCTGAGACACATCCAGCAAACTTTGTACTGCCTGTGCCATGGAAGACAACATGATTCTGCAGAAACAAGCTCCTGATCCCAGTGACACAACTCCACTAGGACCGATCCTAGACAACACAGTGGCAACAGCATTACAACACAGTGGCAACAGCATGAGGGGGAACAGTGATCTGGAACAGAAAGATTCATGTATAAGATGCCGGAAGGCAGTGACACCTTTTTGTTAACTATGATCTTTAACATTTATAAGGTGGCCATGTTGCACAGTTATCAGACTGTACTGGTCAGTGCATGTTGTGAACACACTGGGTTTCAGACATTGCCCCAGTACAGCAAAAGATGGGGTGGGGATATTCAGGGTCACAGTTATCATCATTTTCATGTGAGACAGAGAATGCAACAACACCACAAGACTACTGGATGGAACACAGGACATGCACAGGGAAGAGTGAAGCATGTTACAAGGGTGGGGGTAGGTCCCACTGTGCCCTAGATGGGACATCCAGGCATTGTAAGCCTTGTGACCTTTTGTGACAGAGATGGGGTGGGGGCAATGTGTGACTTGGCCTGGATGTAGTTTCTTGATGATGAATGCAAGAATTAGTGACCTTCTGTGCCAAGGATAAGGTCACAGTATGTGATCTGAATCTGGATGCAGTTTGCTAGTGAAGGCTACCAAGATTTGTAACCTTCTATGACAGCTAGGTGATGCTACTGTGTGACCAGTACATGGACACAGTTTGGTTGTGAGATGAGCCAGGGCTTATGACCTCCTGTGACAGTGATGGAGTGTCACTGTGTGACATGCTCCTGAAAACAGTTTTCTGATAATGGCTTCTGAGATCTGTGACCTCATGTGACATAGATGGGTACCAATGAGAGACCTGGCTTGGATGGAGTTTCTTGGTGAGGGATACCAGAATTTTTAACTTTCTGTGACAGGGATGGCATGACACTGTATGAAGGGATTGCAACAACTCATGACACTGATGGTATGCATGCACCCTGCAAAGACCCTGGTAGACATCAGTCATGGGTATACTATGCTCAGACGGGTCTATATCACTTCGCCGAAATGGCAGAAGTTCGAACACCATATGTTCGAACTTCTAACCTCGAAGTGCAAAACCATCTAAGGCTTAGAACAGTGATTTTTTTCCCCAGCGGAAAAAATCGCTGTTCCAAGAAACACACACACAACACAAGCACACCAAAAAACAGCAATCCACACACAAACACTTAAAATCCTACATCTAACCCTACATTAAACTGTACATACACTACTATCTATCCACTTACCTTAACCCAAACCCTAACCCTAAGGTCTGTCACTATCACACACTCACCTGACCCACTCCCTAACCCTAACTCACCTATCCCGCCCTTACTCTAAAGTCTGTCACTAATGCACACCCATCTCACCCGCGCCCTAACCTTAACTCACCTAACCCGTGCCCTAACCCTAACGTCCACACAATCACACACTTACCTGAACCCGACCTGTAACTTTCCACCACAGTGCTGAAAATTGCAAAGCCACAAAAACGGCCTACCAAATTCTTTCCCTGGGAAATAATTTGGTGTTCCGCAGCTCCGTGATAATCAGTTTTCGAACTTCACAGTTCAAACATATGGTGTTCGAACTGCTGAAGTTTCGACAATCTGATAGGAACCCTGCTCAGACACAGGCACCTCTGGCTGTGTTGGCACTCGTGAGAGTTCTAGCAATCTTATACGGGAAAGTGATAACTTCAGGAGTGTGTCTCATGTGGAGTGAAGTCCTTTGTCAACAAATTAACTAGTTGACAGTTGACAGGGCCAGTACAGCTTGTTGATTATCAACTGACCAAAATCAACTGGCTTTCCCATTAGAAATTACCGTACAGTGGGGATGAGAGAATATCTCCTTTTCTTCATTGTAGGGTGATCTGAGAATTGGTATATATAATTAGCAGGGGGTGTGGTGGGTCTACACGGGCTCGTTTCCCTGCCTCTTTTTTTTTTTTGAACCTTTGTAGATTGATGTTTAATTTATTTGATGTTTAGGTGTCGATCATTGCTGGATCGATTGTTGGTTTTCAAAGGAAGGCTATTCTTCCATCTCATCCTGGTCCTCACTGCACTCATGATATCCTAATATCTGTACCTCATATCTACATGGAACTCACAGCAGTGAGGCAACATGCTTTCCATCTCCAGTGTGTGCTGTGTTGCAAAAGCGTGTGCCTTGGTACAATTTCTGCACCTCTGGTGATTTACCTATTACTGTCTGTACCTCAGCATGTAAATGTGAGGGGTGATGCCACTTTGTACCCCTTTGTCATTGGCCTGTGGTAGGTATGTACTCACATACTCTGAAACATTGGAAGAATGCATTAGGGTATAATCCACAAGAGGTATCTTGCTGGGTGTTCATGCAGTAAAGGGCATTATATGCAAACTCATCTTCACTTTTGTCACTGTAGACCTGCAGTACCCATCAAGACAGAATACATCATGAATATTATATACATGCAACAAACACACAGCAACTTTTGGTTGCCTTAGAAAAATGGGCCTGCTTCCATGTACCATGTGAGAGCTACCCGTTATAACTTTGTCCTTTGTTTCGACTGCTGGTAAAGCTTAAGGTTCATTTCTAGTTTTAACATTCGTCCCATAGGCACAAGTCATTTTGTTGACCTTTGTTGTAGGCAAATATGTCTCCTGTATAATATCTTGGGAACAGCTTAGGCATGCATATCTGTACTGAAAAGGATAGCTTTCTTTCTTTATGTAACAGACAATGAAATGCAGCTGTACTGGATATTTTCAGAGCCTTTCCTTGCCAGGTATACTTCACCACTGTTAGACCAAATTAATAGTAATAGCATTCTCTCAGCCCTCTGACAAGTGAACATAATTGTTGAAATGAAAAATAAATATCCTACTTGTCAAATCCAGACATATACGTTGAAAAAAAATAACTTCCCATCATATACTGTATTGTATAATTTCCACCAAGCTGCAAATATCATGATGATGCCCTGCCAAATGATGCAGCTTTATAACCTTTTGTCTATCATGTAGTTAGATATGTTCTTGTAGCATGAATATCTCTGAAATGCCTATTTATAGCTTTTCACACAAGAGTATTTATACACAGTAAGTACATGAAGCACTCTGAAAGTTGGGACATGCCACTCTGCATATAGAGGACACCCCTACCTGACTGCCCATTGCACAACTGCACTACATACATCTACAATACAACACCAACTTGAATTCCTAGATATAAGACTTTGTCTGCCATTTTAATAGTTCCTTGAAGTGTATATTGTGTGCTTGCCTAAGATAATTAGCCACGGCTGAACCTAACAGTAGTGACTCCTCATGCTGTATAAAAGAGACATATTCCTTTATGTCTTGCTAACTGACCTATGAACCTATGGGGGAAAAAAAAATACATATATATATATATATATATATATATATATATATATATATATATATATATATATATAAGCAGATTTATGCTGTGTTCATATTTTGAAGAAACAATCCGCACTGCATACCTGTTTCTTTGCACTGAAAACCTTTCCCGCACTGTTTTGGCTCACATGGTTTTGCCGTTGTGCAAGCTGCTTCATCCCACAAATAGCCTGCACAGATTCTGCCTTCATACTTAGCTGGTCGCAGTAGACGTCGAAATCTTGTCTGAATTGCAGAAAGAAAAGTTTATAATCCTGTGTGACAATTTCACACATAGCAATAAAACATTTAACATACAGAAACACATGCAGAAAGTGTCTGACAAATGGCCCATCATGTTTTCTGCTGGAAATAACTAGAATCTTCTTGTTCACCCTTTAGCTTGAATTCCTGTAGAATAGCACAGTGGCTACAAAGCCAAGGTACAGATTGCCACACTTGGTTACCAAACTATTTTCAGGCAGTTCCTTATGGTCACTGAATAGGAATCAGGTGATTAAATTGATTTTAGACACACTGTGTACAACCCAGTACAGTTAAGTGATAAGTGTCAAGGGTGAGGAGCATCACAAAATATTGTAATAATACATTTCAATAGGGAAAACATGTTTAACTCAAGCATTCCCATTTACTGATAGCACTGTTTCTATCTGGAGGCAATGTACAGAAGATATATGAGTAATAAGTATGAAAACAGCGTAAAGGTAGCACAATTAATTAGTGGTTATGGTTTTTGGCCTGTCTTGTCAAGCATGCTAGAGTTAATTTCTAGCATTCAGTTTCCGTTTAATGCACTCAGAATATCCTCCCCATGAATATATGTCTGTTTTTAACATTTTTAAAGAAATGGAGTAGAAAATGGAATGAGGAAGAAGGACATAAGACTGTGAAAGGGACTCCTATTAGGTACTGTTACAATGAAATTTTATTTAATGAGTAGTAAACACAATCAATCAATAATAGTATAATGGGTGATCTGCACTTGGTTTCTAAGTGGTGGCAATACTCCATTTGCATCCTTGCAGGTTACTTTACTCCATGTATACCCTAAATTTAAGTGTATTTATATTTTGCTGTGCACCCTAAACTTTATTTGATATTAACCTGTTTAACAGTACTCAACAAAGCATATTTACATGCAGTCCTTAGAAAAAAAGGTTCCAAAAAAGTAAAACAAAATAATAATAATAATGAAAATTATACAGAAATATGCAAGGTATGGATGCAAAAGGAAACACATTCATCTTGAATGTTATATAATTAGAGACTCGGAAACAGTGCACGTATAAAATGGAAATAGAATCTGAGGTATTGAGATGTTAGCCATTTCAGAGCATTTGTTTTGACAAATTGTTGTTGCTTATTAAGTCAAACGCAGAAGTCACAGATTTAAAATACTTCACTGGAGATATCACATGGTGATATGAGTAGTGATCTGGAGTTAGTAAAATGTTTAATAACCATAGCTAATTGAGAAAAGTTGACAAAAACACTGAAACTTGATTGTTGTCTAAATGAGGTATACCAGTAGAGGTAGCAAGTGCATCGTGGTATTCGACAACATTCACCAATGTAAATGCTGTTGTCAAAGAGACTGACTGGTGTACTGGTGGAGGGGCTAATTTAGTGATCTCCGGCATCAGCTGTGCAGCCATTCACTCTGGTGATCAGTTTCCATCCAGTCGTTGGCTGCTTATCTGTTCAGTGCAATTTTCTCACAATAATTTCTCATGGGTTTTACCAATGTTGGTTAGGTCGATCACTAGCATCCATTTGGGTAAGGCCAGGCGTATCCTTACATCCATTTGTTATGAATGAAATAATAAAAATAAATAAACAAACAAATAAAAAAGATGGCATTTGCAAAATTAGCAGAGGCATAAGAGTTTTATAGTGTTTTAAACTTCCCTACATAAGGAATTTCCTTGGAATATTTAATCCCACCTGTGACAGTTTTAATATTCCATGAAAATACAGAAAGGGAAGTTATCCTGTTCATATATTTTTTGCAGATACCCCATACAAAAACAGCTTTGCTCCATCCAGCATCTGATATAACCACCATGCAATAATGACTCTCTAGCTTTGACCCACATCAAACTAACAAAAGGCTGAAGTACAGTGAAACAACCCTTTTATCAAATAGCGGAGGTGTGCATCAGCATATTATTGCAGAGTTTCTGGTGCCTGTAGCTTCAGCTGTAACTAAAAACACCACAAAGAAATAATAAATTATTTTACACAAATCTATTCCACATAGGATAAAAAATTATGTAGCATAACCTAACACCTAAATATAGCTGCAAGTGTAGCAAGCTATAGGCCACCATCTATGTCCCATGAAACAGATAGCTCATACTTTGACCTATTGGAGACATTCACCATTCAACCAAATGCCAAACTCATAGGGGACTACCCCTGTATAAACTGGGAATCTTACACAATTCTAAATCTGCAGGTCCAGAGATTCCTAGTCTTTGTAAATACAAACTCACCATTCCAGTTAACGCATACACCTACAAACATACCAAACCTATTAATCACAAATATTAGAAAATGCTGCAACTGTTGTTTCCTCTCTGATAAAGCAGGCCCAAAAAGCAGTCTTCTTCAAAATACGAATCAGTTCTGAAACCCCAGCAAACCTGTAACAGTTAGAAACTACTCCAAGACAGACTAACTTTTATTAAGTGATAAACTGTTGAAATTTTAAGCCCCTCCAAGCACAGATGACACAGCAGCCAATGTGGAATTATTGACAGAGCTCTGCACAACCTTGTCAATGCTGCTGTGCCTTTCAGAAGTTAGCACAGAATTAACTCAAAAACACGCCACCCATCTGTAAGCAAAAATTATCTAACTTAGAAATTCCAACTGAGATAAAGACCCTTTTCAGCCAAAGCCTGGTGAAAAAGCTCCACATTTAACAACAGTTTTAACATATACATAAAATTCGATAACATGTTATCAGTAAGAATGTAAAATATATGTAAGTACACACATATAAGAGAATGAAACAGGTTGTACAATAACAAAAGAAAAAAGCCATAGCTATAATTAATTCATCAAATTGAATAGACAACCAATTAAGTGCAACAAAGCACATTTTGAAGTAAGTGTAGCATCCCATGCCAAGGACTGCCGTAAGACCTTCTTTAGCTATGTCCAAAACCTCAAAGGCAACACACAACAGTGTGCTGAACTGTTGGTAATTGAAGCCAAGTTCACAGAATTGGGAGATATAACAAATCTTCTGATTGACTGAGTCAGCTCTAACTTTTTCCCCTTCTCACCTCCAGTCCACCCCCCCCCCCCAGAAATTACCATCTAACATACCCCACCTGACTATTAATATGGAGCAAGTCTTAGATGTGCTCTCTAAGGCCAAGAATACAGCTTCAATGGGCCTTGATAGTATCCCAGAATCCTCCTAAATAGCCTGAAATATGACTGTCTGGGCATTTGATGTCACTATTCAACCATAGCCTCCACTAATGGAAGAATCTCCTAATAACTCACTACCCAAAACTGCAATATAGTTCAGCTCTTGTTTTATAGATAGTATAGCATCTCCAAGGATTCCTCAACATCTGATCCAAACCTGCCTAACAGCCCCATATCACCACATCCACTTTCACCTTCAAACCTGTGCCCACATCCTATATAAAACAAATCAAACAAACTTAAACCATGCTCTTCTTTAGCTGATGACCCTCCAAGTGAGTACCTAAAAGTAGCAGCCAATAGCATTGCCTATCCTTTCCAATCCTTATAAATAGGTCAGTGCAGGAATCCCACATTCCCCCTGTCTTGTAAAAGTCACACATTATCCCCCTGCACAAAGGAGGAAATTTAACAGACATTAATAACTTTATACTTACAGCAATCATCTCCTCTCGCCAAAATACTTGAAAAATGTATTAAAAAATAATTGCTAGGCTATCTCCTGCAGGAAGAACTCCTATCCCCTACACAGCATGGCTTCTGTCCTTCCAATAGTAGTAGCACTGCCCTTCTAACCTTTATAGATACTGTCAATAAAGCTAGAGATGACAGACTTGTCTAAAGCATTCGATACAGTTTGTCACAGCAAATTTCTACTTCAAATGACCTCACTAGGTCTCTATCAGCCCACCCTTCTGTGGTTCAAAGGGTACCTGTCCAATAGGTATCAGTCAGTAAAATAGCACTCCACCCTCTCTCCTTACCTCCCAGTCACCACAGATGTACCACAAGGCTCTATCCTTGGTCCCCTCCTCTCTAACATTTTTACCAACACCCTCTATAAAGCCCCAAACAGGCCACTCTATTACAATATGCAGATGATTCCACTCTCATTTGTACATCCGACAAATTGGTACACCTTTCAAATGTTGCTCAGTAAGCTTTAACAGTCACTGAAACTTCATAACTCACAACTCATGTTCAGCTAAAAAAAGATCAGATTACTCTTTTTTCCCAAAATCCCTGCCTCATGAAAAAGCAAAATGTAAAGTCATCTCTCTTGATAATAAAGCCATTGAGGTCACTTCTCATAGCAAATTATTAGGTTTGATAGTGGATTATAATCTTACATTTGACTTGGGTATACAAAATTGCATAAGAAAAACTCATCAAAAACTAGGGATGCTTTACCAAGCCAAAACCTTTCTCACTGATGCAACTAAAACTACACTTGCCACCACTTATCTCCTCCCCACACTTTTTTATGGCACTCCCATCCTTACTAACTTCCAGGCTTCACAAGAGTTAAAACTTGAACAATCCTATAACAAAGTTGCTAAATTTGCAGTGAATACTCCTTTCTGAACCTACCACTGTATAGCACTAAAAAGCCTAAATTGGTTAGAACTACCTCATCAACTAACATATACACAGTTTCTTACCACCTATACAATTATCCAGCATCCATCTGCCTGTTCAGCACTAAATGCCATTCTACACAACTATGTTCCCTATCAAATCAGTTGGGCTTCTCTGTACTCGTACAAGGTTTCTAAGGCCTGGAACTCCTTACTTGTATCCATCAGGTCAATACCCTACCTCCCATCTTTCAAAACCACTCTGAAAGCCTTCCTAGATAAAATATGGCTCTGTTCTTGTTCAAAACCAGGATAAACTATATCCCTAAATGTGAACAAGTACCTTTTCTTTCCTTATACCTCCTTACTCTCCCTTCTTCACTTACTGCTTTACTTCTATCAAATTCTCTTCCCTGGCTTTCTCTCTAAATATACCACATGCCTGTTTTTCCTCAGTTCATATTGCAATTCCACTTTGTATTGGACTAACTTACCTTTAATTTCTCTACAAACTATCTAAAATTTCTCTAAATATTACGATTGTCATATAACTTGCATCAATTCTTAACCAATGTTTTTATATTATCTCTAATTTGTTATAATTATTTAAACTGCATATGTATTTGTTTTATTTTGAGGGTGGACAGGATTAGGAATAAGTATATTAGGGGGTCAGCCCAGGTAGGAAGGTTTGGAGACAAAGCCAGAGAGGCAAGATTACGTTGGTTTTGACAAGTGCTGAGGAGGGATGCTGAGTATATTGGGAAAAAGTTGCTAAGGATGAAGCTACCAGGCCTAAGATACGGTTTATGGATGTGGTGAGAGAGGACATGCAGGTGGTTGGTGTGACAGAGCAAGATGCAGAGGACAGGAAAAAATGGAACAGATGATCCGCTGTGGCGACCCCTAACGGGAACAACCGAAAGAAGATGATGATGATGTATTTGTTTTATGTTTGAAGATTGTAAAATTATGGTTCTTAAAATGTTTTGTAATAATTTCCCTGTTAATCAAATTGTCAGTAAATAAATAAATAAGAATACAATGCTCATCCCTCTGCACAAGGGCAGAGCATCAATGGATCCTGGGAACTACAATCCCATTAGTCTGACTAGTCTCATTTGGAAAGCCATAGAAATAACTATGCTGGAAATGATTAACAATGACAGAGGAAACCTTCAGACACTGGACTCAACCCAGTTTGGTTTCATCAAAGGCAGGTCATGCCTACTGAATCTGGTAGACTTTTTGGAAGTCAAGGCCAGTAACAATGGCCTCTGGCTTACCAAGTTTGAAGATGATTGTAAGCTAAGAGCTGTCATAGAAACTCCTCAAAAAATCAACATCTTACAGAAAGGTCTAGCAAAACAAATGACTGGTGCCAAAGCAATGGCTTAAAACTTAATGCCAAGAAATGCATAATAGTACCGTTTGGGAAGTCAAGTAACAATGGAAACTGCCTCATTTATAAAACACCCCTAAAAGTAAACACAGTAGGCAGTGATTTGGTGACTCATATAGACAGTAACCTGGATTTCAACCAACATGTGTCTAAGCTATTAAGAAAATCCTTCTATGTCACTCAAGTTATAAGTAATGACATGGCATCTATGTCAAGGGAAGTCATTGTGCCACTGTACTCAACCCTCATTAGACACATCATCGAGTATAAAGCTTCTTTCAGTATGTACCAACGAGGCACATGGAACAACTCAAATGTCCACAGAGGTTCCTCACAAAAAGAATACATGGCATTACCACAGTGTCCTGTGCAGATCACCTCAAAGCACTCTCTCTATACTCTATTTCCTACAGACTGATGAGAGGTGACTTATAACTAGCATAAAAGGCATCCTTGGATCCCTTTGCTTACGCACAAAATGAACACCAGAACTACCAGATCTAAGGATTTAAAATTTGCTTGCTTTATCTCTGAGAATCCCCATTATCTGGAATAGGCTTCCCATTCAAGTGAAGCAGAGCCTTTCCATAAGTATATTCAAGAGCACCAGTGGATGGAAAATCAAAGATTCACCTCTGGTTTAACAGCTGTATCACTGATGGACAGAGGCATCAATTAGACCATGCCCTAACTAACATACACCTCCAAAGATAACCTCTAAGGCAGATAACACGAGATACATTTGGGTTGCACGGTTAGGCATAAAAAGGCTGTAGTGGTCCTTACCTTACCTTACACCTATGAACCTAATAAAAGCTTCTCCCAAGGGGAAGACACTCCACCTCTTCCCAGATATGGAAACAGCTGTGATTTTGTACTCTGATTCTCTGTAAAGAAGATTTTTTCATATCACATCCATTTACTTCCAAAGACAACATTTAGATGGACCCTATATGTTGTTCCCATCTGAAGCCACCTGTGTAAGCCTGGACACTTCCCCCTCAAAATCAAGACATGTCACTCTCTATCAGTGAGGGAAATCTTAGGATAATGTAGGTCGCATCTACATCCATTCTGGCTCTGAATCCGTATTCTGGTTTGAAAAGTAGAGCACCTTTTCCCTATTTCAAGGTCATAATCAAGGTCCACAAATATTCTGTGATATTTATGCTGCTGTCCTAGGTGTACCGATTTACGATCCCTTTAGCTGCAGCCACTATTGCCCTTAGTAACTTCTCCACTGTGGTCAATTTGTACATGGTTCATACACAAGTGCACTCAAACAAAAGTCACAGAATACCACAAGATTACCTTTTTCTCTTTTAGATGAATTACACTCATGTTGGTAGCAAAAGGACTCAGGACTTTGTTATGTTAACTGGTGCCAACTATTGTCTGCTGAAATCCACCAGAATAGAAACTTAATGCAGCCAGCCTTCAGTAAAATCAGTGCAATTTATTATGCACAAGTAAACTTGAATAGAGGTTCTTTCTAGCAAACATAACAATCTTGTGGTTTAAGTCAATACAACAGTACTTGAAATAAACCTGAAATGAATCAATGAAAATAAATTATAAAAATTTAATTAACATAATAAAAAACAATTAGAGGACTGGAATAAACTGTTTTTCACTATGAATGATAGAATAATGTTGATAAAAATTATTATTTTACCAAGAATCATATTCCTCATACAGGCTTTAATCACTTCTCCTCCCCAAACAAAATTGATTAAGCAAATAAATTCACTATTACTTAAGTTTTTATGGCATCCTCAAAAACGGAGAATAAGCTTTCATTGGCATTGCAGTAGGTGGGAGGATAGTGGAATAGCTTTTCCAAACTTTGAGCTATATACTGAATCAGTTATTTTTAGTATAATGAGCCAGTGGTTAAATTCTAACTACACTTCAAATTGGAAAAAAAAACATCCATAAGTCAATTTTATTATCAAATAATATTACATAAATAAATAATAGAATAACAATAGCAATAACAGCATCCATGGGACCAGACAACATCCCAGGCAGCGTTCTACACGAACAACAGAACGAAATGGCACCCCACCTAAGTACCATGTTCAGTCATAGCCTCACCTCAGGCTTTGTGCCTGCTGAATGGCACACAGCGACGGTTATCCCACTCCACAAGGGGGGAGCCACTATAGACCCCGGGAACTACTGCCCCATCAGCTGACGAGCCTGGTCTGCATGGCCATGGAATGTATCACCATGGAACTTATAAACAAAGACATTGGTAATCTCCAAACTTTGGACCCCACCCAGTTCAGGTTTGTAAAAGGCAGATCATGTCTCCTAAACCTGATAGACTTCTTTGAAGCAGTCACCAAAGCCATAGACAAGGGTAAGGTGGTTCACACAGCCTATCTAGATCTTGCAAAGGCTTTCAACACCATCCCCCACTCTGGAATTATAGATAAACTCACTAAACTAGGTATAAATCCCTATGTCACAAGATGGGTTGCCAACTGGCTCACTGACAGAACCCACACTGTGAAAGTAGCAGACACCAAATCCGACTTCAGACCAGTGACAAGTGGAGTACCACAGGGTTCAGTCCTGGGTCCTCTCCTGTTTGGTATCTACTTCTCTGAAGTACAGGCTAACACAGAAGGTCTTTGGCTAATGAAGTTCGCAGATGACTGCAAACTAGGAGCCATAATCAAAACTCCTAACGATGTGGACATCCTACAAAAGGGTCTCACTGAGACAGATGCCTGGTTGCAAAGCCATGGCCTCAAGCTCAATGCCAAAAAGTGCATTGTCATCCCCTTTGATAAAAACTCTGTACCCATGAACTACAACATAGGTGGTAGTATACTTAACACCGAAAGTGTGATAAGAGACCTTGGGACACAGGTGGACAGTAGTCTCTCCTTTGATAACCACATCGCCACAGTAATCAGGAAATCCTTCTATGTGGCACACCTCATCACAAAAGGTTTCTCATCCAGAAAAAAAGAGGTCATTGTTTCCCTCTACTCATCACTCATTAGGCCCATTATAGAGTACAACGCCCCTTTTGGTATGTACCTCAGAAGACATCTACAACAACTGGAAAGGTGGCAGAAATACCTCACAAAGAGGATTACCAGCCTCAAACAGATGCCCTACGCAGACCGTCTCAAAAAACTCCAGCTTTACTCCGTCGCATATCGCCTAGTCAGAGGTGATCTCTGTCTAACATACAAAGCTATGTCAAACCCAGAGCTGTTGGACATGCTCCACTTAAAGAAATCCCAATCCCTCCGAGCTACACGCTCTAGGGACCTAAACCTTGTCACCATAATAAACAGAACATGCTGGAGAGATAGATTCCTGTCCCAGAGACTTCACATACTCTGGAATAAACTACCTATCTATATCAAACAAAGCTCCTCATTAGCATTCTTCAAGAAAAATCTTGATGATTGGATGGGAAATAGGAAATTCGCTCCGGGGATCACCTCTGTGGCTCTGCTTGACAGTGGCACAGGAAAATAATTTTCTTGGGTGGCAAAAGCCAAGGTACCTTTGTTGGCTGGGCTTGTATAGGCCCCAGGGTGGATAGCCTAGTACCTACCTATGAACCTATGAATAGTATCTTCTCATATACAGAAAAATTATACCTGTTTTTAAAAGATACAATTCTTCACATCAAAAACATATTAAATTTCATTACCTTTATTAATCACATTTTAAACAGCTTTAAGAAAAGAATGCAGAGTAATTCTCTTATAAAGAATTTACTATTTCTAATGTTCCTTATAGCTCTTACTAATAGATATCTAGAATCATTAAATTTAAACAATATAAACGAAATGGAAGATAATGGTCTAAAATTTTGACACCAGGTTTTGAACAACAATAATATATATGAGTTGAGATTTCTTATAGCTAGATATAATATAAAACAAAATAATTGGTCAAATATACAAACATTTAGAGAATTTTTACTAATGAGTTAAAATTAAGAATAAATACAAATTCAGTCACAATCCCTAAGACATTAAATTTAATTTTTGGAATAAATGGATTAGATAATAAAAACAAAACATCTTTGTTGTTGATATATAAAATTTTGAGAGCTAAATTTGTTTATCTCTAATGAATCTTTTTGGAATCACTCAACGAAAGTAAATAAAGATAGTTTGTCAGAGGCCAAAAAATCTCTAATATTTAAATCCGTAAATAATGCAGCATTATCCCCTTTTTGGACAATCTTTACACGGAAATTCATACATAGAAGTTTCCTAACTCCACACAAAATTGTTTTAATATATAATAAAGATATTGTTAAATGTTGGAGATGTGATGACATTTTAGATGCAGATTGGTCACACATATTCTTAGAACATAAAATGATAACTCCATTTTGGACTGAATTCAAAAATTTCACTAAAGCATTGTGGTCGAACAATTGTGAAACAATGGATTAATTATTATTATTTAAT
The DNA here is from genome assembly GCF_019279795.1 of Protopterus annectens. Classification (NCBI taxonomy): domain Eukaryota; kingdom Metazoa; phylum Chordata; order Ceratodontiformes; family Protopteridae; genus Protopterus; species Protopterus annectens. The sequence continues at coordinate 673,621,490 of NC_056744.1, read as the reverse complement.
GCACCAATGCCAGATTCCATACCAAAAATACAAGTACATCTTCTCTGGTCACTTCTTGCAATTGCAAGGAAAATTGTTACAATAAACTGGAAATGTCAGAATATCCTCCCATTCTCAGAATTTCTTTCTTTAGCAAAAATTGTATGTAATATGGAATTAAATACTGCTTATGCAAGAACATGAAATATTACAAATAAACAATTGTCATGGCTAAAACTTAAAGATGTTTTAGATACATTTTAATAATGATTAGAAGATTGTATCTGTTATGGACTTTGTATATTGTTTGTGGTTTTTGTGTGTGTGTTTATTTTTCTTCTTTGTTCATATTAGTTGATTGTGTTATTATTTTATAGTGTCTTGTTATTGAAAACTCAATAAAAACATTTTGGAAAAGAAAAGAAACAATCGCTTTGTGGGTACTGTCTGATCTTTGCATTCCTCATACTGCACCCCAGTATCTTGCTACACCATAATGACTTAGAAACCTCAATACTGCCTCTCTAGGTGGCTGTCTAAAGAAATGTTTGGATTTGCACTGGTGCATCCTAAAACACTTAAGAAAAGACTGAATGTTTTTTTGCAGGCTGTCTAGCCCCTCTGCACCTCTGATGTGGGGTCAAGTCCCACATTCCCCAACTAACTCATGCTAATTCTGAGATTATCATATGATTGAGAAAAGGAATATTCCAGGAAATCACAATTTCATACTTTGTATACATTTTGATCATTAATCTCCACGTTTTGAGACTCAGCAATATGGGCCCTGATATTTTAAATGGTTAACTCTATAGTCTCTCTAATCATTTGCATTAATTGTTTCTGAACCACCTTATGTTGCATTTGTGGAGGGTAGTGGTTTAGAATGGGGACCATAGTTTTCTACAGGAACCACAGCACTCCTTTAGTGGTAATTTCAGGGATCCTGTCTCTATCTCATTGTGATGGTGAGTTACTTCCTCCTACAACTACTGCACTGCTGTTTGTGTTCTGCTCATTGCAGTAGGATGAGTGATTCTCTCTCAGCAGCCTCAGTCTGATTGGCATTTAACCCTCTGTATTGCTTCTTATACAAGCCCAACTTCTGTTTTGATTTATTATTTTAAGGGAAATCACAAATTGAAACCCATTTTTGCCCCCGTGCCTCTGATGGACAGACGTAGACAGTAATTAAATTCATCTTTAGCTAACCCCCCCCCCCCACATAACTCTTAGCTACTTCCTTAGTAACATACCCCAGCATATAGGCATCCAAGGAACTGAGGGATAAAACTGGGTTGGGTTGCATAGCAAGGTTTGTTTAGACCCTAACGGGCATTAGTCTAGTATAAACCTATGAACATATGAACGTAAAAGGATAATAATTTTTCAAACAAATTCTGAAGTTAGACTCCTCTTAAAAGAAACAAATTGCTTCTGTGACAAGATGCAAGCATGTAAGTAGTGAAAATGAAAATTAAATTAAACCAGACACCTCACTGTCTTGATTTTTATTACAGAATACTTCATAAGCATGATTAACTTACCTTTTTTTTCTCACAAGGGAAACAGTCAGTCCATTCTGACCACTGGCTAAGCTGACAGCTCACTGGATCAATGCTATAAGGACTACGGCCTTTTCTAGTAGGTGATTTTATAAATAGATCATCTGTTTTATTTTCTTTCCTTCATTATGAGAAAAACAGAAAGAACAGTCATTAGTAGATTGATTCAAGATATACTTTCCTAGTATTTCATGATAATATAAATAAGACATCTAAATTCTAAAGCCCCTTCCAACTAAACAGTATATATACATAAAACAAGTAAGAAGCAATTAGTTCATCAATTATTAAGCTTTATTTCTGTACATTGGAAATGCTGTTCTAATTGCATTGTGAATATACCAGGTCAGGTTTTCAGACCCAAATACTCAATTCATTAAGTTTTTGTAGTATATCATTGTTAATGTTGTCTAATTTACAGCTTCTGTGTTTACATATATGAAACTGATGTTTTATTTGTTAATCTGTTTGCTAATTTAGCTATATCCATCCTATTTTTCCTGAGTTAATTCTGCAAGTTATCTTCAGGAGAAGATACTTTAAAACTTACTGTGACAACAAAAAATATACTTCAGTCACTTTTCATTAATAAATAAGTCTTATGATGAAAACTATTCTATTTTTTAGATGAAACTATATTAGCATTGCTTAACTGAATGCATAGCATTATGTTCCAATTTATAATGACACAGTGAAGAATGACACTTCAAAACCAAAAGAGAAACTTGGGTGTGAATGAGATGCATATTTTAGGAAGCAAACTTGACAGAGCAAAGATAAACCTGGGAAGACTATGTTGTTATATGCATTCACTAAATTACCAAAATATCAGAGCTTATTGTCTTGGTAATCAGTTCAACCAATCCCTGAAAACTGGCTTTCCTTAAAGAGGTTTTGTGTGTGTGTGTGTGTGTGTGTGTGTGTGTGTGTGTGTGTGTGTGTGTGTGTGTGTGTGTGTGTGTCTTTTATTTTTTTTAATATGGATAGCTCCACAACTTTGCACTTATACAATATGGTTATGAGTTTCTATTTCTTTATAAAATAATATGTAATATTATTTGCAAAATGCAAATTTAAAGTGTACTTTAGAATTAACCTGCTTGAATGAATGATATATTTAATTTATGCAGTCTTTCTTTAGATATGTCTTGTGTAATATAGCTACATAATCAGTTTAATGGAAAACTAACCTGATAATTATTTTTCAATATGCAGCCAGTACTGTGACACATAGGGACAGTGCCCTGACTACTGTCCAAACTACCCAGGTTTGAACTGCAGCCTGGGAGTTCGAGAAACCACTCAGGACAGACACAAGATTTGAGGCAATGAATGTCCATCTACTCTCCTCTGTTAAGTAGGTAATGGGGGAACACTTTACATTGCGAGTTCTCACTGGAGATGGCAGCCCATACAGAAGGTGTTGGTAAAGGAAGCCAAAATTTAAGGTTGCATCACATGCAAAAGCAGGGACCAGCCTTCATATAAAGCATTTCATGTGTAACCCTTGAAGTGATTTTGACCATACAAGGGAAACAGTGCATAATATGATACGTCAGCATACTGCAGTATGATGAGCCAGATTGACCTGCTCTTCTCCTCTCCTCTGTGGGAGGGTGATATAAATTTATGGTAGGCCTACAAGTTTCATTTCCAGAGAGGTATCCACCAATTAAATGGTCATGTTGGAATATCTTCATTATCAAGTACAGAACACAGAATAAAAGATAAGAGTACAAGCAAGCAGTGGACCTAAATTCAGCAGTAGATAAAAAGAGGGAAAAATGGTCTAACAAAAAAAAAACTTTGACTTTTGACTTATGTCTGATAGCACAAGCGATTAGTAGAGGAACAAATCCTTCATGATAGAAAAGGTGGCACATACTAATGCTGTATACAACACTTAAAATAAGATTTCTTTTTAACCAGTAGGCAGTATGGCATGCAGAAATGCCTACAGTTAAGATCCAATATAGGCAGACACTGGCCCCAGCAATACAAGCTCAAAAGTAAATCCATTAAGGTAGTGAGCAGTTACAAGCATGAGCAGCTGATTTTGTTTTAAATAAAGGGTAAGCAATCTGGCTTTATTAGTAATCAGGCATCTATTACATCTGACATCTTCTGCTGTGACTGTCTTCCTCCTTCAAGTTTCTGTATGCAAAATGCTGTCTACACAGGAAAAAGTACAGTCTATCAAAAAGCATGCATAACAAATGACCTGTCTGATATGAGGAATTAGAGAAAAAATAATGCTTTATTTAGACAGATAAGATAAAAAGGCATGGGTTGCAAATCTTTTTTTGAAAGCAATTCATATGATTGAATCAAATAGTAAGAATGTAAAATTTGTTTAAGTAAAATACCTACTCTGAATTTTATACACATACACATAAACTACACATGCATACTATATATGGAATAGTTAGGGGTCTGGAGTCTGACACATGAAATAACTTGTGTAGGCTTAATAAATGAGTTTCATGATTTCCTATGCCAATAGGGAAATAGTGCAACATATTTCAACCACCAAAGCAGACCCCACCTCCAGACTATTCCATGTATCCACTTTTTTTTAGAGTAGCATTTCCTACTGACCTCAATGGACTACAGTGTTTGTCTACATTTCTGTTGAACAGGGCTTTATGTAGTTTGCATACAGTTTTATTGACAGTCCAGTGAATGGTTTCCCACTAGAGATGATGGAGTATTATTTATTTATTTATTTGTTTGTTTTATTTTATTTTATTTTAAGTGACAGTCCATTTATTTGATGAATTACAGCAGTTCAGCGAGTGTTAGGATACACTAACATTATGGTTTAGCTATATTTCTAGTAAACTTTTACTCACTTTAATAGCTGTTCTGCTTTTTGATTGACTATTTATTGTTGTGCATTTTTAGTTAATGTTGTTTTCAGTCTGATAGTTAGAATTAGGTCCATTTTTTGCTTGAAGTGCCAGTTTTGTTCATTAGTTGCAATTATATGTTTCTTGGGCTTTTTATTCTTTTTAATTTTTACATTATAATAAGAACTAATTTAATTTCTAAGGGATTGATATAGTAAACCATAAATAAACCATTTTTACAATAGCAAAAAGGAAACATAGTCTCTTTTTTAGCCTTTTTGTATTAAACTAAACTGTTTGGGTTTATGTGGTTGCATTAGGTATGCTAGAGTTTTAAGGGGGATATTGGTGTTTCTTACATATGCCGCATGAAAAAATTATTTTTTACAGTATAAAGAATGGGAGAAACAGTCCATTTTTTCTGGATGTATAGAAGCAAACTAAGAGCAGACTTCTACTTGGGTGATATGTTGGGTGAGATATGGTGTTCAGCATCTCTTCTTAGTATCTGCACCATGTAAACCTTTACATTACTTTTTAGGGAGCAGTATAAATCTAATTAGTTTACAGGAATATTCATAGGTTTGATAATATGTTTAGAGGTGCAGATAATATGTTGATGATACACCAGCATGTAGATAATCAAAAATACCTATGCAGTGCACCACAGATATACTTTTATCATAATGTCTATCCAGAAAGTGCTAGCATAAATATGTGTATGTGTGCAGTGTATGCACGTGGTGGTGGGGTGGGTCTGTGTATCTTCCTCTGTTTGTTTTTTCTATATATTTTGGGGTATTGGATACTGCATTTTATGCAAATATTGTAAAGAATGCTGCATGTCTACATTGTTTGGCTATAAAGCTCTGTTAATGTCATTGTGTGAAGTAAATAATATGGAAATAATATTGTACTTTATCCAACAAAGCTCCAGAAAACAAAGTAACACAATGTAAGACAAACCAACCAATTGGCAACAAAAGAGCCAGACTTCAAAAATTAGCACTTTCATTCGCTTTAATAAACAATGAACTTCATCAGAATTTTCTGATGAAGGTCGTTGTTTATTAAAGCGAAAGAAAGTACTAATTTTTGAAGTCCAGCTCTTTTGTTGCCAATTGGTTGGTGTGTCTTGCATCTTAATATTGTACTTTAAAAACAGTATTTGTTACAGGAGAAATTCCTTACATTGAGTTAATGGATCATTATGAGACTAAGTAAGTGACACATTCGTCTATGAAAGAAAGTTTTTTTCTGACCTATGGTAGATGTGCTAGAGATTTAAGGGGGGGGGGGGGGCTTATTATCCAGTATACCTGAAGACCAGGGTGTGACTGAAGTTTACCATTGTGCTTCATTTGGAAGAAGGTCTTCATTCCTGAAGGAAAACACTTAGGAAAGAGGATGCCTCCAATTGCAACAACTTTAACTTAGCTGAACAGGGAGTTTGCTGTGCATTTGGACTTTTTCTTTAAATGGTGGAGAAAACTGTTCAAGGGCATATTTTTTCTGTTGGTGAGAATACATGCTATTGTTTCAAATGTTTTATGAATATGACAATGTACAATGTGAATAAAATGTATTTTTCAATGACATCTGCCTCCAGTACGGAAAAGCAGTGTTATGGTATGCCAACTAGCAAACAGATCACAATTCAATACAGCACTTTGCTATATTTGGTAATAAAATACAGAGGAGAGACATAAGTTAAATAAAAACCTACAACAAAATTAAGTATTCAATTGTTTCCATTGCATGTTGTCTGTATTACAATACAAATAAAACTAAAATATTTGAAAATAAACTTGAAGTTTCCTACCTCTGTTTTCCCTTGTCCTGAAAAATTAAATCTTGGTACCTGTGACCCATTCCAAGGTATTAGGGATTGAACTTTGTAACCACAAACTGAGCCCTCTGAGTTAGTTCTTCTAAAGTGAAGTTACAGTTATCAAATACAAAACTTTGTCTGTGTCCCAAAATGTTTGCAGAATCAAAGAATACCTTGAAAGAATTTACCGAAGCCCCAATTTAGAGCAGGATGGATACAGACCACCCTTTATTAAGCTTATAGATACAAGGGAAACTTATGCCAGTGCATTACTGAGTTGCAATACTACATCTTTCTTAAAGGACTTGTCCACTGATGATAAACCAGAGTAATACTTGGTTACCTGTGAAAACTATACTACACAAAAGAACCAGAGGGAAAAAATGAATATGCAAGATGAGTCTCTTATAACTGAATGGAGATGTTTTAAAGATGGTATACATGGGAACAGAGGGTACAAATTACTTGGACTATGATAAACTGGAAAAAAGATCTTTTATTTAGAATAGGTGTTAATGCAGAAATGCAAGCTGTTAAATTTCACTGTTAGCATGATCATATACATACTGTTAAAGTGTTGTTACTAGATGCTAGCAGTAAAGCATACATTATAGATTTGCTTACTGTAGACAGATTTAAAAGAGTATTACCTGTTAATACAAAATAGTAAGTATATCAAAGTGATCTCAAATTGTAAAAAAACTCATTACTGTACTTTGAACATGTTCAAAGAAATATTCTATTTCAAGCTGAAATGTGGTGTCTAAACCTAAACTAGTACTTTCAAAGCCAGCATTGCCTTTAAAGTACATGCATCTTATTGAGAGCAGATGTGCAACAACTGTGGGAAGAAAGGCCATATATCCTGAATTTGTATCAGTCAGGAGAACAGTGTTACTGGTTGTAATGAGCGAATATCTGAAAAGCATGCTGACAAAGAAATGCCAATGGAATGTGATAAAAAAATGTAAAACCTATAGAATCTGTGTTTTGTCACTGTGTAATGACTAAATTAGTGAAAATGCACAATACCTTTCAAGTGCAAGGAACTAACACATTTACTAAACTGAGGCAATATGGTTTCTTTAGATAACAATCCTTATGTGTGCAAGCATAAACTGCAAAACAGGTATAAGTAAGAAGCAATATGTATTCCTGAAGACAAAGAAAAAATATCCCATTACATCTATAGAGTTTTAGACCATCTTAGGAAAAATAAAATATTGCATAATAGCAGTACTTGAACGATATCATGATGTTATTATAAGGAAAGATTTTCCCCAGTTTAAAGCCATGTGGAAGTTATTGGAAGGACAGAAAGATAAATGAATTTCAATAGAAACCAACCAGCAAAGTACAGGGGCACTAGGACTGAGTTATAATTCTGACAGATACTTAGAAATGTTAGATCAGAATAAACAAAAAGTTTACCTACAATCTGAATATGGGTATTCATTTATTTATTTAAGTTATTTATTTAAAATTGGGTAGAATGCTGATTGAAAAATGACTGATTACAGATTCAATAAAGGTAAACAACAATGCCACAAAGCAATATACAGTATACAAAGAACAGAAGTAAAAGAAGTAAGAAGTGGTGGAGTTCGTAGTAGGTAGGTCAGAGAGCTAATAGAGAACATTGAGATGAAAGATTGGGCAAGATTATCTGCTGTGTGTTTATTAATGGTGCTATAATCTTAAATAGAGTTTGAGATGAGCAAATTAATGAGTTGGATCAGATTTGTGGGAGGTAAAGGTACTATGCATTCTGAGACATTGATTTAGGTGACATGTCCTTTAGATGGACAATTTCATCCAAACTATTTTATTAACTATTCTTTGAACTGTGGCATGAATAGGGAGTAGCTTGTGTGACCAGTTAAATCAGGAGGAAGTGATTTCTACATTTTAAGGTGTCAGTACAGAGAAGCAATAGCTAGTATAGAGTAGTCAAAAAGAAGGGCATTGTAAGGAAAGACTGGTTCTGGCTTGGCTTTAAAGGTTATCGAAGGAGTGGCAGTAAAATGCTTGGAAGACAGAGTTGAACAGATGTCTAGTTGAAGTATTCTGAAAAGCAAGGAACCAAGAAAAAGATTGGACCTGTCCTGTACTGGAATTTCAGCACAAGCAGTTTCTAGCACAAAAAATACACAAACAGTGTAGGTATAGATCTGGAAGAAAAAAGTAACATATGTGAAACTTCAGACAGTGAAGCAGAGAGAGCTAGTGAATAAGAATTACATGAACAACAGTTAAGAGGCATGCTCTATGGTAGAACAGACTGTTGGATAAGAGCCAGAATAAGAAAGTAGTTTCATAATAAAAAAAATCTGAAAGTGTGACAAAGCAAGGAACAGAGCTGATTTGAGGAACTCATGAGATGGAATATTTTACTAAAAAGGTGCAGTAAAAGGAAATTAACTTAAGAGGTGTGAAAATGCACAGCCTGAGTAGAATTGTATTTTTTTTTTGTCAAAATGAAACAGTGAACCATAAAGGTAGACAATTCTAAGCAGTAAATACACACTGAAAATGAGAATTTAATTTAAAAAAAAAAGATATTATTAGTCTGATAGATGCAGAAAAAAATACAAGCTGGTCAAAGTCTTAAACCCATTTATCTAAATTTAAATAGAAAAGACAAGTAAAATGGGACTGTAGGCAAAAATGTGTCTGAGTGAGAAAAAAGTTAAACCAAAGACAAATTTTTTAGAGCTACTCTTTGTAAAGAAATACTTAGATGTGAATGAACCTATACCAGTGTATGTTGGTAGAAAGCTGAGCTTGCCAAGCAAACTAGTAAGGGGAAGTGATCCAAATTTAACAGACGTAGAGATTAGAGATATGTTATGTTAACTTAGGAAAAGGTCAAAGAGGTAATAATATAGCAATAACCCATGCCTGGGTGTGGGTAATGCTGGATTTACCCACGGTTGGCGTGGTTTGGTCACAAGTGCGAAGCCCGAGTGGCCAAACAAAGCCAACTGTGGGTAAATCCAGCATTACCCACACCCAGAAGTGGGTTATTGCTATTATACAATGACATTATTTAAGAAAAAAAATAATTACTTTTCTTAAATAATGGCATTGTATAATGCCTCCTTGCTGCCCTTCCGCAGCTGTCTTGGTATTCTGCGGCAGTTCTGATGTACTGCGCATGCGTATGCCTACGCAGTACATCAGAACTGTGGGCAAAAGCAACGGAGAAAGCAAGATCTCCATTGCTTTTTACAAACTGTTTTCGCTATGTTAAATGGGTTTAACATAGCGAGACAGCTTTAAAAAAAGCAACAGAAAATCTCCGTTGCTTTTTTTAAAGCTGTCTCGGTCTGTTAAACCCATTTAACATAGCAAGAAAGTTTTGAAAAAAGCAACGGAGAAAGCAAGATCTCCGTTGCTTTTTACAAACTGCCTCGCTATGTTAAAGGAGTTTAACATAGCGAAACAGTGAGAAAAAGAGTTACAGTAATGGAAAAAGTCCGGGGACCGCACCTTTTTCCATTACTATAACTCTGATTTACAACGTGCACACTGACCAATCAGCGTGCACATTTTTGAATATTAATGGGGGGGGAGTTGTATAATATCTTAGTTATAGTAAGGGAAACATAAGAAAGCCTAGTTTGTGTTGTAAACTTACTTTGAAATGAACAAGGATCTCTTATATAGGGTGAATAACACTCAAAGCGAAACTGTATACCAATTCCTAGTTTAAAGCCTTACAGGACATTAGTTATGAAATGTGCACATTGTCATCAGAGTTTTAGCTAGGTTAGTTGGCAGCCAGGGTATCCCCAAATTAGTGCCTCTGTCAACCATAGCTGGGAAGAACAAAAAGAAAAAAGAAAGAAAGAAAGAAAGAAAGAAAGAAAGAAAGAAAGAAAAGAAAGAAATAGAAAACTCAGGCAGGTAGAAAAAGCTATTTTGTTTGTATATTTAAGCCTTTGTTGTGTCTGAAACACCTTTCAGAAACTGTGGGAAAGAGCTATATAGTAATTTGCTTCATCTATAATTTGCTTTGTGATTTGTCATGTGGATTTGATATGATCAGTCATAAATCCTAAGCAAAGTATTTTTGAAATTACTATCCTGAGATACTAGCCAGTGGCTCAGCAGCTATCTTTAACATAGATTTCAAGCTGTCAAATTGGGCAACAGTGCCTCTACTCAATCTCCCAACTCTTTTGCTGTTATGTATGGCTCTGTGTTTGGTCTGCTTTTATTTTCCATCTCTGTAAATAATGCAGCTAAGCACTGTGGTGATTCCATGTTGACACACTATGATGTCAACTTAATGCTGTTTGTTTGCCACCAACTGTGTCTCCTTTGTAGTCAGTGCAATAACATGCATTCATCCCTCACCAGGCCTAAACATCATCAAGAGAATTTCTGTGCAATCAGAAAATTTACAAACCTCTTCTTCATATCCCTCTGACTTGCTTATTACCTCCATGAATCTTTCAGTCACCGCAGTTTAATATCTGTAAGGCTAATGGAATAATTTCCACATCCAACTTGTCATTGCATAAAACAATCAGGAAGCTATATGGGACCAAGGCTTTATGATCAATTATACAGAAATAGCTACAACCATTTTCTTTCATACTTTGCAAACTCTTTTATGCATTCTATAGCCAGACAGCCTTTATTTACATAACCTCCAGTGAACCTATAACAAGACTGCATGTTTTGCTGCTGATAGACTTTAAGTTCACAACTTCAAAGCTAAGTACCAGCCAACCAGTCTATATACCCTTAGAAACCTAGCTGAGCAAAAACTTTATCACAGAGACATTCATTACTCTTAATATATAGCAATATCACAAATTTCCATATGCATTTTGTATTAGCAAAATGCAAAATACACTGCTGTTCTTATTTCTGCTTAGATATATCAAAGATCAAAGTATATCTAACTGTGTCTAAATACCATATTTATGAATTTAAGCAAGTCTTGCTTAATTACTGTTGACACATTGTGCCACTTTTCAGAATTCAAATTATTCAGAAGTATATATTCATCCTAGTGCATCAGTTTGACATTTGTGGCTATATAATAGGTCAGGGTCTAGCAAATTATTGGCGGTAATACTGAACTGTAAATTGGCAGGCTTTGTTTAGAATCAGAAATACATAAAAAATGTTAGTGCCAATAACCTCTTCTTATATGTAACAAATGTAATGCTGGACATGATTTTGAACAGTCTTGCATTTATAACATTCTTATAGGCCATCTATTTATGAAGTATCAATAATGCTGTAGTCAAGTTTAGTAAATATAGCTGTTACTAGGACTAATACCTACATCTAAAACATGAGGCAGTTTTGAGGTTAATTACAAGGGTCACTAAAAATGTATTCATCAGAATTAGTTCAAAATGATGTGAAGATTACTGAACCTACACACATTGCCAACATACTGGCTGACAGGTTCATCCATGGGAAGGACAGCTGTTTAATCTTAGCCTCACCTCAGGATGCAGATCATGCCTTTTAAACTTGGTTGACTTTTCGAGACAGTCACCAAGGCCATTGATGAAAAAACTCATCAGCTTGAATGTAAACCCATACATCACAAGATGGGTTGCAAACTAGATATCCTTCAGAAGGGCCTCACAAAAGAGATAAACTGGTGCCAGAGCCATGGCCTAAAGTTAAAATGCCAAATGCATAGTCATACTAGCTACCATATAGGTGGCAATCCACTGAGCACAGAAGAAGTCATCAATGTTGCTAAAGTAGTTAGGAAAACCTTCTACATTGCCCACCTGATCATCAAAAAGGATCATCATATAGATCAAGGGGAGGTCCCCCCCCCTGTAATCACTCATCAGACCTTATGTTTTGAGTACCCCATCCCCAATCGAATGTATCTGACCCACACCTGCAGCAGCAAGTTCCTCACCAAAAGGATAAAGGGTCTCAAAAAAATGTCTTATGCTGCCCAACTGAAAAAGAACTCAGCTCTTTCTCCATACTGGCTGCTGGGCAGAGGTGTAGACATATAAGGCACATAAAAGGCATGTAAACCCTGATTGATGATCACCTGCTTCCCTCAAAAAATCTAGAACCACAAGATAGATTCATCACCCAGAGACTCTTGTTCAAGAGGGATTGCAGATATACCACAGGGATTACTTCAGTGTCACTGCTGACAGAGGCACAGCAAAATAATAGGCATAGTTTTATTTCAAACTAAAATAACTATGGGCTAGGCTTATAAATGCCCTTGGGCAGATAGCCTAGTATGAACCTATGAACCTATGAACCCTCAGTACCACATACATGTCTTCCCCTGCATCTTTTTATGTTTACAACACAAAATGACCGATTTAATATATTTTCTAATATTTCTTCCATATTTGGACTGTTATACCACTTATACTATGCCAGTATGGAAATCAGCATTTTTGTTTTAAAAAACATAGACAGATTTAATGGGAATCTAAAAGTTTGAATAAGACATTTCAACTGTCACATATTTTATCAGAACATTCTAATTTTCAGGCCTGATTTACCTTTGCACATGATTTATCTATTTTTGGAGGTATGTCTCTATTTTTCTGGCTTGATTTATCCCATCACACAGTTTTCTGAATCTTCCCTTATCATAAGTGATTTTTAAAGCTGTCTACTGCAGAGAAAACCATACTTCATGACAAACATTCTAGTGGCATCAATAATTTAAAGAAAAAAAAATCACACATCTTGCCTCTTTTTTAAAAGCAAAAATAAATGACTTTGTGTGGTACAGTTTTGCAATATAGTTCATTAATGTCTACAGATCTCATTATGTGTCTTAGGTAATGAGCTTATATTTTTCCATCATTTTGTTGCTCTTTGTTTTTAAAACATGTATTTCTGAGATGTATCCCACATTCTCAGTGCTGGATCCACCTCTGAGTGACCTAGGGAGTTGCCTAGGGCTTAAAGGGCCCCACTGGCCAGGGGCTGCCACAGCATTTATTTTTTTAATCAAAAAAATAATTAATAATACATATGTTCTTTAGGGGTATTCTTCTTTAAGAATGCCCTGTGCTTCTGTGCATCCCTTTGTGTCAACGCATACTGTTGCTTGCTCTTCTATTTCGCATTATACTTGCAAAATTTAAATACTGGATGCTATTCTGCCTACCTCCTAATGATGAGTGCTGCCTGCTTTCCATACATGAATTAAACACTGATGACCGAATGACCACATCTGTATGGTGTGTGTGTGTGTGTGTGTGTGTGTGTGTGTGTGTGTGTGTGTGTGTGTGTGTGTGTGCACGCGCATGTGTGTGTCTGTGTATGCCATGTGAAAAGCCCTAGTTTGTAATGGCAGGTTGGTTCATTTGCTCATGCTCAGGTGTCTTGGGTACAAGAGACAAGAGTCTGAAATTTTTTTGACAACTCAAAAAACGTGACTTTCAGTGCATTTTCAAGGATTTGTGAGCTTCAAGGGAAGAGAAGTTTACTGCTGCTCATGCTAGGTCTGTTTTCAATGTGCAACTGGTTTGTTTAGCAAATTGTCTTCTCTATTTGTATATGTAATTAGAAAGCAGTGTTAATAGCACAGCAGGTGGCATACTTGCTTTTGATGCAGAAGTTTGTGTTCTACTCCCACAGCATGTAGCTGAATTGCTGATACTGTGTGGTACTTTAAGGGGGTAGAGTTACTGCAGACTTAAGTGTGGCCTCCTTTGGCTGAGATACCTAGTAACTCATCCTGTTGTTGGTTTGCCATCCATTCCCTATTGTAATATTACCATCTTAACACTTTTTTATGTAACATAGGAAATTTATTTTCAAGGCCAGCAGGTACTGAATTTGTAGATGAAACACTGAAATATAACGCTGTTTACTAGCAGGTGTCTCTTCATCAGTTACAAATCTCTTTAATGTGGAATTAATGAGATGATTTTTACTTCTGCAAATATTGTGCATATTGACTGATATTGGTGGATTGTAATGACTGATGTTTTAGAGACCCGTTAGGGTTAAAATGTTCTGAAATGGACATTTTGTCATTATTAGTTCATACATTTTGTTTCATTGTTTACTGGAAAAATGAAAACTACAAATTTAAAATGCAGTCTAGCAAGTGATGCTATAATATGCAAAGAATATAATTTAATATAATCAAGAAGGTGAATAAAAGAACACATGCATGCATGTGTGCATGCCATGGTTCTACAAATGTGTGCAAGAGGCCTGTGGTTTGAAAACAGCACAAAGGTAAACTTTATCTGCCACTGGCCAGATGAATGTTCTTTGAATTTTGGTTTCAATGTTATTCCAATGAATGTAAGTTTCAATGGCAGAGAAGTTTACTGTTAATGCTAAGTCTGTTTTCACTGTGAAGCTGTATTGCTTTGTTTAGAAAATGTCTATCAGTGTTTGTGGTATAAAAATTGAAAGGAAAGTTTTAAATTAAATCCAAACATCTGTAATCACTGTAGAAGAAAGGAAGACAATAGTATGCACATTGAGAGGTTTAAACAGTGATTATGGTAACTGGGGAGAAAAAGCCAAGTAACAGAACACTCCAATGGCTGCAGGTGGTGAGGGGACAGGATTGGGGCGGGGGGGGGGGTGCTGTCTGTGAGCAGGCCTGATCCATTACCCTGCCTAGGGCTCTATTTCACTAGGATCTAGCTCTGCATGTTCCTACTGGAAGTACTAAAAGTTATGTTCTATTTAGTATTCAAATGTTATGCTTACAAAGATGCCTAAACTTTTGGTTGGATGTACCTACTTATTAAAAGCCTTTGCATTTATTTTGAGTCTCTGCAGGTTGAGAGATGTGGCATGAGTTACAACTTACCTACCATTTCAGTGACGTTCTAAACAGAACATTACCAAATTTGTTAAGATATGTGCTTATATGAAGTATTATAGCCAAAAGGCTTAATAGTTTTGTGTTATGTTGTATATATAAGTACAAAAATGTCATCAGATATCTTGCATGTATTGCTGCATGTGCATATTATATGTATGCATATATATTGAGAAAGAAAGACAAAATACACCAGTATGGATTTCAAAATAAAAATGTTGTTTACAAATTTTGAAAGAGGCTGAATATTTTCAACAGCTAAACTTAGTAATACTCATTGTCTCATTAAGATTTCTACAGAATATGCATCACTGTGATTTATCAATAGTGGGGTAGGATCTGTGCCCAGTACTGAACTGCAGAACACATTTGGGTTGCACACTTACAGTGTTGTACATGTGACAGCTATGAATGGTTTTGTTACTATTTACATGTTTCTATTTATGTTGTTCTGTTGTACAATCCTCAGCATTTGGGTGTTCCTAAAAATTATTTATGAAAACAAATGAACACATGAATACATCAAGTTCTTGCAGTTCTCTGCACAGAAATATTAGATATTTGGGACTTCACCATGAGGTATATATATATATATATATATATATATATATATATATATATATATATATATATATATATATATATATATATATATATATATATATATGTATACATACATACATACTGTATATAGGAGTATGTGTACTTAATCATATTTCTGACATCTGGCACTAGGTAGCCTATCTACCACAAGAGTGGTTTCTGTCCAAGAAATTGTAGTTTATTGGCCATTTGGGCAGTTTTCCCATCTCTTTCAACTTCTGGTTTAAAAGACTGTGTTTGTGCTTGTTTCCCGCCTTTCCTGTAACTAGTCTAGTCCAGATACAGATTTACTGCATCCAGGATTGTTTGAAAGCTTCTTAGTACCCAAGCCTTTCTGGGTTGGACGGAAGCATTTTAGCTTATCAGTGGGAGTGGTAAGCACTAGGTAGCCGATCTACCACAAGAGTGGTTTCTGTCTCAGAAATTGTAGTTTATTGGCCATTTGGGCAGTTTTTCCATCCCTTTAAACTTCTGGTTTAAAAGCCTGTGTTTGTGCTTTTTTTCCTGCCTTTCCTGTAACTACTCAAGTCCAGATAAATATTTGCTGTATCCAGGACTGTTTGCAAGATTCTGAGCCTCCCAAGCCTTTCTGTGTTGGCGGGAAGCCTTCTAGCTTAGTGGGAGTGGTAAGCACTAGGTAGCCTATCTACCACAAGAGTGGTTTCTGGTCCAGAAATTGTAGTTTATTGGCTGTTTGGGTAGTTTTTCCATCTCTTTCAACTTTCTGGTTTAAAAGCCTGCATTTACGCTAGTTTCCTGCATTTCCTGTAACTAGACTAGATCAGATACAGATTTGCTGTATCCATGACTGTTTGTAAGCTTCTAACCCCCCCAAGCCTTTCTGTGTTGGAGGGAAGCCTTCTAACTTATCAGTGGGAGTGGTAAGTACTAGGTAGCCTATCTACCAATAGAGGAATGGTTTTCTGGCCCAGAAATTGTAGTTCATTGGCCGTTTGAACAGTTTTTTCCATCTCTTTCAACTTTCAGATTTAAAATCACATAGTTGCGCTTGTTTCCCACCTTTCCTATAACTAGTCTAGTTCAGATACAGATTTGCTGTATCCAGGACTGTTTGTAAGCTTCTGAGGCCCCCAAGCCTTTCTGTGTTGGAGGGAAGCCTTCTAGCTTGTCAGTGGGAGTGGTAAGCATTAGGTAACCTATCTACCACAAGAGGAGTGGCTTCTAGCCCAGAAATTGAAGTTTATTGGCCGTTTGGGCAGTTTTCCATATCTTTTAACTTTTTGGTCTAAAAACCCGCGTTTGTACTTTTCCCGCCTTTCTTGTAACTAGTCTAGTCCAGATACAGATTTGTGTATCCAGGACTGTATGTACGCTTCTGAGTCCTCCAGGCCTTTCTGTTTTGGAAAGAAGCCGTCTAGCTTATCAGTGGGAGTGGAAAGCACTAGATAGCCTATCTACCACAAGAGGAGTGGTTTCTGGCCCAGAAATTGTAGTTTATTGGCCGTTTGGGCAGTCTTTTTATCTCTTTCAACTTTCTGGTTTAAAAGACCGTGTTTGTGCCTGTTTCCTGCTTTCCAGTAACTAGTCTAGTCCAGATACAGATTTGCTGTATCCAGGACTGTTTGTAAGCTTCTGAGCGGTGCCAAAGCTTGCTCTTCAACTTTTCTCTTAGACCTGCCAGTTCTCTCCTCTTCTGCATTTTTACTAGCTTATTAGTCTAGCACTTTAACAGACTTCTTGTAGCAATTATTGTAGCACACAAAAGTGCTACCAGCACTAAATGTTCTACAAGGAAACAGCTCCAGTACTTATTATTAATGCCCACCCCTCCAGGCATATCTAAAGGTCAGTTCCCTGTGCTTTCTCCTATTAACCTGGTGAATATAGGCATCCTGAGGCAATGTAACTACTGCCTCATGTACACAGACAACCCTCTCCTCTTACCTCCTGACACTCAGACTTGCAAGAGATGCACTTATATATCCAAATTGGAAGCCACACACTCTCCAGCCAAGACAGGAATAGCTGGTTAAGAGAAGGTCAACACTTGCACCACACCACATGGAACACATAGTCTTCCAGAACACACACCAGCACTGCCTTCACATAAAAACACAAACCACACACCCACCTTCGCAGGGGCTCTCAATAAAAATCTATCCAAACAGCAGAGACCTCCAAGGCAGTAATGCACTCGACCAGCACAACACAACACTAATCATGAGATACTTAACTCTCCTAAACAGTGTGCCACACTACCAAAGCACTAAAGGCAAAGCAGCATGTCCAACACGTTAGTCATAGTTGACTAGATAGTGAGGCACACCGATGTCCCACTCACTATGTTGAATAAGGAATAATTAACAGTCAGCTGCCTGTCAGGTGCCAGGATCCACCACATAATGTATGCACTCAAGTCCCTCAACAACAGGTACAAATATGACTCTGCCATTGTACATGTGGGTGTAAATGACCTGAGACATACCTCCCTGGACTACATGAAAAGAGACATGAAGGAGCTCTCAGATTATGTAACCCAGGCGGGTATGACCCTAGCCCTGAGCAGCATCCTACCATCACCCAAAATGATACCACAGTACAAGCAGAAAATTATTGATTTCAACAACTGGCTAAGTTTCTGATGTCATTCTAAGGGGATCCATTATTTCTCTGCCTGGGATGACATGATCGACAGACCTCGATGCTTTGCCAGAGATGTCCTGCATCTGTCACTCCTGGGCTTCCGGATACTGGCCAAGGCTCTTGCCACCACTATAGTGCCTTTTTAGGCAGTGTTTAGAAGACCAAATTACCACCATAACAGCTACAAACAAATGCAATCTGACCGTCATGCTGCTCAATGCTAGACATCTAAATTTCAAAATGCACTCACTCGAAGCACTCCTTAAAATGGAGAAAATCGACATTTGTGCTGTAACAGCAACCTGGTTCAAGGCAGCAATAAACACCCCTGCATGATCAGGCAATAACTTATTCCACACCTTTCAGTCCCAGAACTTGGACCAAAGCTCCAAAGGGGATGGTGTTTCCATATTCATAAAGGATGCACACACCTCCAGACTGGTAACCTAACATAATGCATCAGAGATACTTCAGGTGCAGATAACATTGGGTAGGACAGCAATTCAGGTCATACTCTGCTATAGGTCCCCAACCATGTCTCAAGACTCACACTCCATGTTCCTAAGCACCTTGGAGAATATTAGGGTCCAACCTAACAGTCTCATACTGGGCAACTTCAACTACCCCTCCATTAATTGGGTAAACTACTCATGTACCAACACACTTGCCCAATGTTTCCTGGAATTTATTAATTCCAATGCCCTGGACCAGCTCGTTTTTACCTCTACTAGAGGCAGCAACATACTTGACCTGGTCATTACTAACATGGGTGACCATTGCTCTACACCAAAAGTCAACTCCTCCCTGGTTAGATAAGACCACAAACAAATCACCTTGGAAATCCACAGCCCAACCCCCCCTTGCAAAGGTAACCACCATGAAAAACTTCTCCAAAGCTAACTTTGGGCTGCTAAAAACAGAGGTGGCTAACTTCACGGCACCCATGACAGCCGAATCATACACCAATGCACAGTACGAACATGTACGCAAATGCATGGGACTCGCCATACCCAACAGAACTAAGACGCTCTCCTCCAAAAAAAGGAAGCCAATCTGGTGGTTCCCTGCCATAAACAAACTCTACAACAGAAGGAGGAAACTGATGCGGAATAAGGTGAAGTCCCAAGACTGGAAAAACTCCCTTATCAGCCTCAACAAAATGTTGAGATCCCTCATCAAATCTTCTAAAGCTAGGTATAAAAACAGAATTGCAGCAGATAATAAAGACAACCACAAGGCCTTCTATAGCTATGTAAAGAATCTCCATGGCAATGCCCAGATCTGCTATGAGCTACTGCACAATGGTACCTCCTATGCCGAGCCAACAGATATTGCCAATATACTGACTGACAGATTCAGTGCCAACCTTACCCCTCTCTTCCCCCCAAAAGGATGTATCACATTAACAGTAGATTGCCAGGCACCCAGTATTACTGCTGCACAGGTTAAACAGCACTGCCCAAGGCCAAGAATACAGCTTCTATGGGACCTGAAAATATCCCTGGCTGTGCTCTACATGAACTACAGAGTGAACTGGCACCTCACCTGTGTGCCCTGTTCAATCACAGCCTCACTTCAGACTTTGTCCTTACTGAATGGCGCACTGCTACAGTCATCCCTCTCCACAAAGGAGGAGCAACTATAGACCCTGGGAACTATCACCCCATTAGCCTAAAGAGGCTGATATGCAAAGCTATGGAATGCATCATCATGGACCTAATAAACAAGGATATAGGGAATCTCCAAACCCTGGATCCCACACAGTTTGGTTTTGTGAAGAGTAGATTGTGCCTGCTCAACTTGGTTGACTTCTTTGAGTCAGTCACCAGAGCAGTGGATGAAGGCAAGGTGGTTCACACAGCCTACCTTGATCTGCCAAGGCCTTTGATGCCATTCCCCACTCAGGAATTATAGAAAAACTCAGTAAGCTAGGCATCAACCCCTATATCACTGGTGGGTTGCAAACTGGCTCACAGATACAACCCACAGTGTGAAAGTAGCTGACTCCAAGTCAGACTGATGACCAGTCACTAGTGGAGTCCAACAGGGTTCAGTCCTGGGTCTTCTACTTTTATGAAGTCCAGGCCAACACAAAGGGATGCTGGCTGACAAAGTTTGCAGACGATTGCAAGTTGGGAGCTATTATTAACTCCCCAAGTGATGCTGACATCCTGCAGAAAGGCCTCACTGAGACTAACGACTGGTGTCAGAACCATGGCCTTAAGCTCAATGCCAAAAAAAATGTGTCTTCATCCCCTTTGGGAAAAATCCAGTTCCCATGAATTACCACATCAATGGTAGTCCACTGAACACAGAAGGTGTTATAAAAGATGTGAGAACACAGGTTGACAGCAACCTCTCTTTCGACCACCACATTGCCACTGTGGTCAGAAAGTCCTTCTATGTGGCACATCTCATTACTAAGGGTTTTGCATCCAGGAAGAAAGAGGTCATTGTCTCCCTCTACTCTTCCCTCATTAGGCCAGTCATCGAGTACAATGCCCCATTTGGCATGTACCTCTCTGGAGACCTGCAACAACTGGAGAGGCCACAAAAGTACCTCACAAAGAGGATCCTAGGCCTTAAACACTTGTCCTATATGGACAGACTCAAAAAACTCCAACTATTCTCTCTCTCATATTGCCTACTTAGAGGTGATCTCTGCTTGACTTGCAAAGCCATGTCTGACCCAGCTCTGTTAGAAATGCTACATCTGAAAAAATCCCAATCCCTCCACACCACATGCTCCGGAGACCTCAACCCCATTACCACAATCAACAGAACATGCTGGAGGGACAGGTTCATAGCCCAGAGGCTGCCCATGCTATGGAATAGACTTTGCCTACATGTCCAACAGAGTACCTCACTGGCCCTCTTCAAGAGAAATCTTGATGAGTGGATTGGAAATAGAAAGTTCATCCCAGGGATCACTCCAGTGGGTTTACTCAACAGAGGCACTGGGAACTAAGGTCAGGTGGCATGATTCCAGGTTAATCCTATGGACTAGGTTTGTAAAAGCTCCAGGGCCATTAGCCTATTATACACCTATGAAACTATGGGCCTATGAACTTTTTAGAATACTGCATCATGGATCAGATTTAATATATAAAGCTGACTGATGCACACCTATTGAAAAACAATCAGTTTATTTAGCATCAATGTGATTGTTTATATTTATAAAATAATGGTTAACTGCTTTCTGAGTTTCTTGATTATATTGTGCTAAAAGTAACTCCAGCTGATGTCTTATTTTAATACTGTGCTATAAATAAAAAGTGCAGACATGTCTGTATTGTTACATAGGACTTCAGCCCATAACATAGCAGAATTGTTAAAAATACAGGTCTTGAGATACTACACAGGCTTTTCATGCTGTTTTCAAATAACAATGGGCATTACTTAAATCAGGTACCATTTCATTTTATCTTTTTTCATTCTCAGATTTTTGAAAACAAAAGGAATTTTGAAAGTATAGATACAGCAAAAAAGGAAAAAACAAGTATTTCATGCATTAGTGTAGCACTCATTTAAGCCAAGTAAAGCCATATTGTCCAATTTCTTAATCGTCACATCTAATTAGAACAAAATAAAGCAAAATAAAGGGTGAATAACAATTCATACAAGGGAACATATCTGCCACTTGCAGTTCAAAACTGGAATCCTGCACTGAATACACCAGGCATTTGGGGGAATTAGCAGGAGGTGACTGCAATTTTCATATTAAAATAAACATAAACTGGAAACAAAAAATACTGTATCAAATAGTAAAAATGAAAAGGAATGCATTTAGATGTAGGAAATATGGATGTGATACTTTTTTTGCATTTCAGATTGATAATGATGTTAAGTCAGTAAGATGGATCAATGCTGCAGAAGCAAGCTGTCCAATTTGTTCAAGACTGGGCATTACACACCGGATGAAGCAATCAGTGGCCATATCTTTCTGAACAGATAGCTTTATTTGTCATATGTGCAGCCTCTGGTAGAAACCAGGAATCATGCAGGCCAGCATGAAAACTGGGGGTTAAAAGATTGTCTTGATGTTAATATATATGTTGTTTTCTCTTGGTAAAGATTATGGCCATCCATCTCCCATATGATGGTGCCCTGGATCCATCCAAATAAAATAAAAAATAAAAATAAAGCTTTCGCTGACTGAGTACTTCTAACAAATGTTCATACCCAGATCATCCAGAAAAGAAGAATTAGGGCACTGGGGGTGGGGGAGTAAAGGAGAGTTACAGATGATACAACCAGAGGTCAGTAGACATCAGATGGGGACCAGGGGAAGCAAAAAAAAAGATACTGTCACATCTGTGGTAGAAACTGATAACTAATATCCTTACAACAAGGGAACATGCATCTCTATGGTTCTACTACTGGATTATTGGATGAAAGTGCATATCATATATATGTAAACTGTGGGCCAAGGTATTTTCATCTCTCCTAAAAATCAGGTTACTGTGTCTGCTTAACACTCAGCTGAATATAGCACCAGGTATCAGAATTGTTTTATGAAATGCATTCTATTAAATCTTTATATATAATACTCAAGATACAAATAGCATCTTAGTACAGGTACAGTCAGTATTAATAACTGATAATTAAAAGTCATACAACTGCTAATAGAGCAACTATACAAGTCAAGAGACAATGCTACATTAACAATGAAAGATAAAACAATTTGTTAGGTTGTCTGCGTATTTAAAAAAAAATGTTACTATGTGTCTGCACATATCTTTCTTATGCTGCTTGCACTGCAACAAACAAATCAGAAGTGTGTTAAGATTAAGATATTGTTAAAGAACAGGTCATACAGACTGCAGGAAAAAAATGTTTTCTTAACATGTTATAAAATCAGAATCTCATTTGAGTCAATAAAGTGCAATCCAAGGAAACAAAGAGTTCTAGCAATGCCTTCCCTATCAAAAAAAAGTTACAATGGAAAAAAAAGTAACCTATTTCCTACTAGAAATTCAATCTGGGACCAAATCCACCAAAACAAATAATATAAAACAATTGGTCCTTTCAAATGAAGCAAACAAGTCAAATTTTATTAAGCCAAATACATAGCATAAACTAGCACCTCGTCTCTCAGCCTTCAGCTAGTTCTAAACTTTAATTATTACAACCAAAAGCAAATACTTGCTAAAACTATAGAAACCAATAGCAATACTTCAGTTAATCAATAACAATAAATAACGTCAATATATTACAATAAATACTTCATTAATAATTCATGATTTAACCTTTTGTTAAATGTTTCATATTTAAATATATACCAATTTTCTTTTTGCAACAACATTTCAGATAAATCCACATATAAATAATCATCATAACAATTATGCATACTGAAATAATTTAAACCAGCACCACCTAAAAGGTGTACACATTGTTCAGTTCAATAGCATAGTAGTGTTTATTGTTGTGTAATATAATGAATTTTTACACATTTTATACATATT
Organism: Protopterus annectens; assembly: GCF_019279795.1. Lineage (NCBI taxonomy): Eukaryota > Metazoa > Chordata > Ceratodontiformes > Protopteridae > Protopterus > Protopterus annectens. Next base: position 673,597,776 of record NC_056744.1, on the reverse strand, counting down.
TTCAAGTTGTATTGGATGTATATGTAAGTGATTTTGTGTTATGGGGGGATTTGGCTCATTGGCTTGTTTAAATTATGATGTCATTAATTAATGTGAAGCAATTATTTAAATACTGTGTTTGTTTGAATTTCACTGACTCTGATGATGCCTTTTTAGGTGAAAGCGCTTAGTCGGTGGATGTGTGTAAATAAATTACATTCTTCATGGTTTTTGCTGGTCCTGAGCGTTTTTGGCAGTTGTTGCTGTGGTAGCTGTCTTGGTTTGATTGGAGCGTTGCCCTGTTCTGGGGTTGCATTTTACCACCTAAAAGGTGTTCACTTTCAAAATGCATGGGAACAGGGCTCTTCTTAGACTTGTTCTGTATGTCCCTTAAATGTTCAATAATACATTCCCTAAGTGGTCTTATGGTTTGTTGAATATAATATAAATCACAGGGACATTTTAAATAATATACTGTAGCCCTCACACAAAAATCAAACATCTTAACTGGAAAACATTTATGACCTTTGATAACATGGCTGAGAGGGAGCTTGAAAGTGATCGCAAGCTTGATATCTTAAACATGCATAAAATGGAAAGTAGAAGAGCAAACACAGCATGGCCCTAGTGTACAGCACCAGAAAAGGAAAGATGAGATACAGAAGTAACGAGAAACAAAAGGACATAGAACCTGCTGTATGGCTATCATAACTAGATGTGCGTGCACTTTCATGTTATTACTTCACCTTTGACTGGCAGTAATGGAATTCACACCTCATCAGTGCTAGTTAAGCATCGTGTTTGGAGACAGTGGTTATACCTCACCTTCACACTTAGGAGCACAGGTACTACTCAGGCTTCACATTTGGTGGCAGTAGTTATACATCATCTTCACATATAGGGGCACAGGTAACACTCATGATCCATATTTAGTGGCAGTGGTTATAACTCATCTTCACACTTAGGGCACAGGTACTACTCAGGCTTAACATTTGGTGGAAGTAGTTATACCTCACCTTCACACATAGGGGCACAGGTAACACTCATGCTCTACATTTAGTGGCAGTGGTTATAACTCATCTTCACACTTAGGGCACAGGTACTACTCAGGCTCTACATTTGGTGGCAATGGTTATACCTCACCCTTACACTTAGTGGCACAGGTACCACTCATGGTCCACATTTAGTGGCAGTGGTTATACCTTACCTTCACACTTAGGGGCACAGGTACTACTCAGGCTCCACATTTGATTGCAGTGGTTATACCTTACCTTCACACTTAGAGGCATAGGTACTACTTAGGCTCTACATTTGGGGGCAGTGGTTATACCTCACCTACTCACTTAGGGGCACAGGTACCACTCAGGCTCCACATTTAGTGGCAGTGGTGCTTGACTCTTTTCAGAGCTTGAACAGTTTAAATTCTTTTCTGTTCAGACATAACAAGGATTTAACATTAATCAGTTTTTACAGATCTGCAGTATGGCCAATAGGTTGATTCCAGAAATAAACATACCAGGATATTATCAAGTTGCTTTAACTGAATTGTGGACTGTAGCCAAGGTCTAGCATTGGAAGACATACTTGCACAACTAAATATCAGCCTAACTAGTCAAAGATCAAATAGACTGGTTTGGGTTAAAAAAATCACTTTCAAGGAACAGAAAATAAAATGAAACAATTACACAGTGTAACCCATCTAGAGGTGAAAACCTCCTGAATGGTGGCTATCTGCGTATCAGTAGTGATGGGGGGAGTTAATTCTGGGGGGTGGCCTGGAAGAAACTGGCTGCATCACTTGGCTGCTACTCTTTGGCCATTAATTATATAAGCAGTAGCAGGACAGATGCACAGGGTGACAAGGTTATACGTGTACATGAAAAAATCAAAATGTCAGTGGGACACAGAAATTTAAATAACTGATTAGTCATTTTATAACTACTAAATCATGTGACTTGGTGACATTGTGTTTCATGTAAACAATGTAAACAATCATGGATCTGCATATTTTTCTGCAAAATAATGACTGGTTTTGCCATTCATCGCAAAATGAAAAATGGATGAATTCCTGATTCTAATAGAGTAAGTACAAATTGAATTTTACTACCTTTCTCATCTTTACTTTTTCCATACAATTTTATTTGATTTAGTCAAAAATATAAAAATACAATTAGGAAAGGGGACAAGGTTAGGATGGGTAACAAGGTGATAAGAGGGCATAAAAGACCCACTCAGTCTATATCAATATTGTGGTTTAGTACTCTATATTATCTGTGTCATATCAAACAACAAAGCTCCAAAATGTCACTTTCACTTTACATATTTTATCTGAACAGTCTATTTGACAAACAGTACTGCTTAGGCTGAGCAAGTATTTTTTCACTGAACTTAAACTGCATTAATTCTAATACATTTATTTAGTTATATTGCCTTGATTATACCTGAAGAACCTCAAAACCTCTTTCTGTCAGACAGAAATACCACACTCATTTGGGAATAAATGTTACCATACAGATTCAAAATGTTTAAAAAAGAAGGATAAATGTAAAAACACTAATTAGGCAAATGGCAGTTTTCTGTCCTGTAAGACAGTTGTGAACAAGTACATTGCAAAACTGAATCAGCTACCTGAACTCAGCTACCATCTGATACTTGTAATCAGAACACAATGGAATGGTCCAAGAATAAATTAAAGGTGTACTTATTTCATGAAAATGAATGCAAGCATTTAAGAAATAGTGCTTAGAAATACTTGTCTAGGAAAGAGGTTGCTGTTACTTCCTGTAACATGCTTTAATACAGGTACCTAATGTGGTTATCCATTTATTGTCATATAAAATAACATTTTATGATATGTATTGAATATATTATTGCATTGTAAATTCTGCCTGCTAACTTTTCTTTGTTAATGTGTACTATCTAAACAATTAACCCACTTTTTGCAAGCTTTAGGAAATGTACTATCCATGTTGTACTACTGTCCAAATAATTTGTTTGTGTTCCACATAGAGCCCAAGTTGTGATTGAAAAGGGTCTGATGACCAGCCGATCTACATGGTTAAAGAATGGTTAAATGAAAAAACAATAAATTCTATGCTTTTTAACAAAGTGAGTGAACCACACAAGAAATACTGTGATTGCCAATTCTTATAAAAGTTTGCAGTATAACTCTCTAGCTCATTAGTTCCACAGTTCCATTTATCCCTCTAAGTAACAATTTTTGTCCACATCTACACATCAATAAGATTCTTACTTTAAGACCAGCTTGCATTTAATCCAATACATGCAGACTTTTAACTCAAATAAACTAATAGCAGACATATGCTGCTCCACATGGACCTCCTTCAGCACTGCCTGCTTCCACAGCTCCTCCACATGGAACACTTGACATCCACATATATGTGATATGATATTGATGCGCCAGTCAAAGAAACCATAGCAAACAAATGTCTCTTTCGGCACTTCTGGTGACATGAGCTATCCAAAGAGCCCTCTTAGCTCAGTAACCATGTGGAATTTCAGGACACATTAGACTGAGTCCTAAAACATGGAGACTCATTTGCTAAAAAAAATGGACTTACATATATTAAAACCAAGATGGCCATTTCTTGGAATATTCCCTTTCTTTCTCTGAGGTATGGTGATCTCATTTGTATATGTAAGTTTAGGATGGGGGAAGTGGATTGCCACCCTCTTAAAAGAAGTTTAAAAGAGAAAAATGATGTTCAAGGTTCGCTATTCTCCTGCATTTTTGATTTTTTTTTGACATGTCAGCACTTGGCCTTTTGATTGCCAATATTTCAATAGGGATCCCTACTGCTCTTAATAGATTAAATGATTACTAAAACAGCTTGTGTTAGTACTTCTGTACCTGCCCAACTCTGATAAAAGTGTGCACATGATGAAAAAGTATGATCCCAATATTCTAGTCTATCTTCTACAGATCCCCAGGTTTGACAGGGCACCGTCATATGTATTTTGGCCAACCATGCTGGGGGGGCAAAAAGTATTGCTGTAACAGTTTCCAGATAAATATACAATAACTGAATAGCTCTGTAACACAGTATGATGGAGCCCTGACAGTGACCTAGCTGACCTGGGATTAATTAGCAGTCATGGCATTGGAAGAATCAGGGAAGAAGGGAGTGGAGTAATGATCTGTCGACATTTCATCCCTCCCAGTCAGAAGGACGTAGTTTTCATGCACTCAGAGGTATATAGGGTAGTGTCTTCTTGTTGATGACCAGAAAGACAACCACTACTGCTGTAGTGGGAGAGGCAGGGCTGTTTGAAGGAGGCACCCTTTGCAGAGCAGAAGTGAAGAGACACCAGCTAAACCACTGCATTACAAATCCATGCAGGGATAAAGAAAAACGTTATCAAACTTTTTCTGTCTGTGGATTTATAGATTGTGTTTTATATTTGCAATTTCTTTCTTTCCTTGGCAAGAATCCAAGAGTAATGAATGTAAAATAAAGCAGACTAATGCCTAAGACGTGTTCCCCATCAGTGAGCCCCAAATCCCCATTATCCTCTTCATCATCTTCATCATAGCAGAGTGTTTTATTTATTAAGGGAGACTGTGTCATTTGAATCCATCAATCAAAATTCATCCTCTCCAAAACTATCTACTTCTGCTCAAGCACTGAAATACATTAGCAGTGGAGGGAATAACCTTTGGAGCTGATCCCAGAGGAATATAAAGGAATATTAGATCCAGCAAATATAGCCAGTAGTATAACAAACATAGCACATTGTTACATTATATGAAAAACAGCTACTTTAGGATGTTTGTTGACAAGCTTTAATTTCAAAATATCTGAATTTGTGCACAGCGGTTTGGCTGAGTTTAATAATGGCTATTTCCATCAAAAATCCAAATATTGTAGAAAGTTTGCCAATAGGAATGCACCCTATCTTCCACCCACCAAATAAGTGGATTTGACCTCTAAGTATCTGCTTAAACACATCAGAGAAAAGGGAAATGTTGTGAACATAGTGCATTTCTGGAGTCACAAGTGTGAATGGCTAGTGCAACTAGCTTATACTGCACAGTGCAAATGTATATATGCATTTATGTACCTATTTGAAAGTATGCATACATTCACATATTTATGTGTGCTTTCAAGTATGTATAAGCATTTTTGATCAACACAAAGACAACTGTAAAAATGAATGATTATCAATGTTACTTTGACAAATTCCCTATTAGGATTGTATGCCTCTGTCACTGGGCTACTGATACAGTGTATTAGACCTTCAAACAGCACTTTATCGGCAGATAAATGCTTTTTAATATTGCAGTAACTACTCATTCATCAGTACTGCTGGGTATTGTGCTGTGCCCATAAAAATTAATCCTGAATTATTTAACTACATCAGCTGTGATTATAGGTAAAAAATGTCTAGGAATAGGAGTACATAACGATGTTGTGCCATCAGTTATTTAAATGTTCCTCATTTTCCTCATTTTTGTAACTAGAATGATTGCACTTGTATACTTTCATCAGTGGAATGTCAGCACAACATGTCGTTCTACTATACTGTACACAGGTGAACATTTTTGCACTGATGGAGTGTAGTACTGGAGTATAATATACCACTTTACTACTCCTATATGAGTATGCTTACATTAATGAGGTGCAGCTCTGGAGTATAATATGCTACAATACTGTTCATATCTGGGTATGTTTGCAGTGATGGAATGTAGCATGGTAGTATAATGTATACTGTGTATGTGTGGGTATGTTTACATTAATGAAGTGTAGCACTGGAACGAAATATACTACTGTACTTTGCATATGTGAGCGTGTTTATACTGATGAGTGTAGTACTGGAGTATAATGTACTACTATACTGTGCATATTTGTGCATGCTTGCACTGAAATATAATGCTGGAGTTTAATATACTAAAGTACTGTGCATATGTGGGCACATTTGCATTAATGACTGTAGCACTGGAGTATAATATACCACTATACTATTCCTATATGCGTATACTTACATTAATGAAGTGTAGCTCTGGAGTATAATATACTACAATACTGTGCATATTTGGGTATGTTTGCAGTGATGGAATGTAGCACTGTAGTATCATATACTATTATACTGTGCATATGTGGGTATATTTATATTAATGAAGTGTAGCACTGGAATATAATAAAATCCTATGTTGTGCATATGTGGGTATGTTTACACTGATGAGTGAAGGACTAGAGTATAATATGCTACTATACTGCGCATATTTGTACATGCTTACACTGAAGTATAATGCTGGAGTTTAGTATACTGCTATACTGTGCATATCTGAGTATGCTTACATATATATATATAATAATCTCCTCTGCTGTGCACATGTGGGTATACTTACACACACATATATATATATATATATATATATATATATATATATATATATATATATATATATATATATATATACAAAATAATCTCCTATGCTGTGCACATGTGGGTATAATTAAACATATATATAATAATCTCCCAAGCTGTGCATATGCGGGTATACTTGTACGCATATATAATCTCCTATGCTGTGCACATATGGGTATACTTACACATATATATAATAATCTCCTAAACTGTGCACATGTGGGTATACTTATATATATATATATATATATATATATATATATATATATATATATATATATATATATATGGTTCTAGGTTATAACATCGACAGCACATAACATCGACAACGACATCACCGACACCACATCATCGACAGTTCACAAACACGACACCGCACACACTCAACACATCATCACAACAACCAATAAATAAAACAAATTCCCTGACCAAAAACCACACACACAACACAAGCACACCTAAATCCTAACAAACAAACACTAAACCTTACATACACAACTATCCACAACCCTAACCGAAACCCTAACCCTAAGGTCCGTCACTATCACACACTAACCTAACCCGCGCCCTAACCCTAACTCACTTAACCCGCCCCTAACCCAAAAAAATTCACTACTGCACCCTTACCTAACCCGTGCCCTAACCCTAACTCACTTAACCCGCCCCTAACCCAAAAAAATTCACTACTGCACCCTAACCCTAACTCACTTAACCCACCCCTACCCCTACAGACCGTCAACATCGCACACTTACCTTACTCGCACCCTAACGTCCGTCACTACCGCATACTTACACATCCTTTCCCCATGTCGGTGTTCTCCGCGTCTGTGTTTTCATCCGTCGATCCTCTGGCGTCGGTGATTTCGCTGTTGGTCTTGTCATCTGTCGATGTTGTAACCCAGACCCATATATATATATATATATATATATATATATATATATATGTATAAAATAATTGCCTATGCTGTGCACATGCGAGTATAGTTACACATATATCTATAATAATCTCCTATGCTATGCATATGCAGGTATGCTTACACATATATATATAATAATCTCCTATGCTGTGTATATGTGGGTATGCTTAAACATATATATAATAATCTCCTATGCTGTGCATATCTGGGTATGCTTACACACACACACACACACACACACACATATATATATATATATATATATATATATATATATATATAATAATCTCCTATGCTGTGCATATGTGGGTATGCTTACACACACACACACACACACACACACACACACACACACACACACACACACACATATATATATATATATATATATATATATATATATATATATAAAATCTCCTATGCTGTGCATATCTAGGTATGCTTGCACATATATATAATAATCTCCTCTGCTATGCATATGCAGGTATGCTTACACACACACACACACACACACACATATATATATATATATATATATATATATATATATATATATATATATATATATATAAAATCTTCTATGTTGTACATATGTGGGTATGCTTACACATATATATAATAATCTTCTATGTTGTGCATATCTAGGTATGTTTACACATATATATATATATAATAATCTCCTATGCTGTGCATATATGGGTATGCTTACACATATATATAATAATCTCCTATGATATGCATATGCAGGTATGCTTACACACACACACACACACACATATATATATATATATATATATATATATATATATATATATATATATATAAAATCTTCTATGTTGTACATATGTGGGTATGCTTACACATATATATAATAATCTCCTATGCTGTGCATATATGGGTATGCTTACACATATATATAATAATCTCCTATGATATGCATATGCAGGTATGCTTACACACACACACACACACACACACACACACACATATATATATATATATATATATATATATATATATATATATATATATATATAAAATCTTCTATGTTGTACATATGTGGGTATGCTTACACATATATATAATAATCTCCTATGCTGTGCATATATGGATATGCTTACACATATATATAATAATCTCCTATGATATGCATATGCAGGTATGCTTACACACACACACACACACACACACACACACACACACACATATATATGCACCCTCCACATATACACAGGAATATAGTCAAAAATCAAGCTATTAGATATTCACGTATTATTAGTAAAGATTCAGTGTTTTCTGAAGCAATGATAGGAATGGAGAAAGAGTTTCTAGAAAGGGGATATCATAGAAGGGATCTTAAAGGGTTACATGAAGTGGAACGCGAAGGGATGGGTTTGCCATACATACGTAGAAGTACATCCACCAATATTGGAAGGAATAGGAATGAACCTTATAGGAAAAGGATAGCTATTCCATACACTAATAATAATACGTCAGTTGTAGATATTATTAGAAAACATTGGAATATTCTACAGCTAGATGACAAGATTGCTAATATAGTGGGTAACAGACCAGCATTTAGTTATAAAAATACCAAGTCACTTAAGAAATTGTTATGTTACGATAAGAACAAGAAGGAAGGGATAATTTCACAAAGGAAAGGTACTTATGCTTGTCGTAGTTGCAATCAGTGTGTTTTTGTAAAGAATTCAAATGTGTTTATACACCCTGATACTGGTAAGAAGTATGAGTTTCCACACTATGCAGACTGTAAATCAAGGAATGTGGTCTATCTTAGTCAATGTAAGAAATGCCACTGTTTTTATGTTGGCATGATGAATAGAACACTTAGGGAACATATAAGGGAACGTATCTATGCTATTAATAGAGAGAATGAGACCAGTGCCCTGGCCAATCATGTCCTGCAACATGATAGTACACATTCCTTTAGTTTTATGGTAATTGAACACATATTTGCTACTGAAGGACTGGGATGTATACGTAACACAACAGAAAAAGAAGAGATTAGATGGATTACTAAACTATCGGCAGATAGAGGTCATGGTCTCAATGATAAGATTTCATTGAGACCTTTTCTTGTAGATAGACCATTGAAACATTAGATTTAGTATATGCATTACTGGTATAATATGTCTGGCATTTTTTATGATGATCAGTTTTTAATATAAGTTTTTTATACACATTTTTTCTATGCTTGTGTATTATTTATGAATGTTTTTAAAGTGCATAATATTTTATACATGTTAATATTTTACATATGTTTGTACTTATTTATGCAAGAATGTTTTACTCTATATATACACCAATAGTATTGTGTTTCATTGATGAGTGTTGATACATACTTTGTGATAGGAGGATGTGGGCTATTTAAAGTAGTGTAATAATGGTTGTGATTATTAAGTCTGATGAAGCATCCTGGTAGAAGTGAAAGCGCTTACTTCTCTCAATAAATTCGTATTGCTGTGATAGTGACACTTAGGGAACATATAAGGGAACGTATCTATGCTATTAACAGAGAGAATGAGACCAGTGCCCTGGCCAATCATGTCCTGCAACATGATAGTACACATTCCTTTAGTTTTATGGTAATTGAACACATATTTGCTACTGAAGGACTGGGATGTATACGTAACACAACAGAAAAAGAAGAGATTAGATGGATTACTAAACTATCGGCAGATAGAGGTCATGGTCTCAATGATAAGATTTCATTGAGACCTTTTCTTGTAGATAGACCATTGAAACATTAGATTTAGTATATGCATTACTGGTATAATATGTCTGGCATTTTTTATGATGATCAGTTTTTAATATAAGTTTTTTATACACATTTTTTTCTATGCTTGTATATTATTTATGAAAGTTTTTAAAGTGCATAATATTTTATATGTTAATATTTTACATATGTTTGTACTTATTTATGCAAGAATGTTTTACTCTATATATACACCAATAGTATTGTGTTTCATTGATGAGTGTTGATACATACTTTGTGATAGGAGGATGTGGGCTATTTAAAGTAGTGTAATAATGGTTGTGATTATTAAGTCTGATGAAGCATCCTGGTAGAAGTGAAAGCGCTTACTTCTCTCAATAAATTGGCATGCTGTGATAGTGACACTTAGGGAACATATAAGGGAACGTATCTATGCTATTAACAGAGAGAATGAGACCAGTGCCCTGGCCAATCATGTCCTGCAACATGATAGTACACATTCCTTTAGTTTTATGGTAATTGAACACATATTTGCTACTGAAGGACTGGGATGTATACGTAACACAACAGAAAAAGAAGAGATTAGATGGATTACTAAACTATCGGCAGATAGAGGTCATGGTCTCAATGATAAGATTTCATTGAGACCTTTTCTTGTAGATAGACCATTGAAACATTAGATTTAGTATATGCATTACTGGTATAATATGTCTGGCATTTTTTATGATGATCAGTTTTTAATATAAGTTTTTTATACACATTTTTTCTATGCTTGTGTATTATTTATGAATGTTTTTAAAGTGCATAATATTTTATACATGTTAATATTTTACATATGTTTGTACTTATTTATGCAAGAATGTTTTACTCTATATATACACCAATAGTATTGTGTTTCATTGATGAGTGTTGATACATACTTTGTGATAGGAGGATGTGGGCTATTTAAAGTAGTGTAATAATGGTTGTGATTATTAAGTCTGATGAAGCATCCTGGTAGAAGTGAAAGCGCTTACTTCTCTCAATAAATTCGTATTGCTGTGATATACAATTGTGGTTGGCTTCGATTGTCTTGGTGTATCTACCTCTTTTATCTTGGACATAGACATTACATTCTGGGAGGTGATACTTTACCCTGGATTGTGTTTTTTGTTTTTTGCAAACTTTGAGTTAGTACATAATAAGGAAGGTGGTGGCTATGCAGGAGCACAATCACTCTTGCAAAACTGTCATAAAACTCACACTGCCACATTTGTGCTCAACAGATATTCTGCTAGTCAAAATAATACTGCACACCCCATAAAATGAAGAACTAAGTAGCTTAGTGAAAGTAACTTGACCCAGGTAATTAATACCCAGACCTAACCTAACCTCAGTTACCAGCAGCACCATTTCCTGCACTTGACCAGTCATTAACATTCCGGTAAGAATCTTCCCAGTTTGAAGACTTAGACAATTCAGTTTGCTGCTTTGTGGCATTTTAACAAAACAAACAAAAAATAACTCCATCCCATGAAATTACTGTATCAAGCACTGTTTAAAGAACGCAGAACAAGAGAGAGTTCATTTTGGGTGACTCTCTAGGCGTGTAACAGGTTTCATTGTGCTTATAAATATTGACTATTGTTCATAATTCTGGTACCTGGAATAGATAAACTACCATCCGAAACTTGTAAAAATGTGAAAAGGGAAACGTATTCAAATTGTAAGGAGTCAAAAAGTAAAGGTGTATCAAAATCCCAGGCTCTAATGAAAGATGGCTAAGTAAAAAATATCATGCATCTTGACTTCGTTAAAGGGAAGCCATAACTACTGAATTTATTACACTTTCTGAGGCAGGGTCTCTAGCACTGTGAACAGTGGTAACTCTGTCTACACAGCATATGTAGATCTGGCAAAGGCATCTGACGCCATCTCCCATTCTGGTATTCCAGTAAATAAACTAGGAGACCTAAGTGTAGACCTGCATATGGTAAGGTAGTTAGAACACTGACTAAAAGACAGAGATTGTCTAGTTAAAGTAGCAAGTGCCACCTAAGAAAGTAAGAAAGTAACTCAAGTCTGCGTCAGGGATCAGTGCCAGGATCCCTTCTATGCAGCATGTGTTTCTTCCTACATCAAACAGTAAATCTAAATCTGTGATTAACACAGTGTTCTGATGACTGCAAGTTCAGGGTTAATGTCTGAACATCCTTCAACATGGTGTCAACACAGCAGGAACTAATCCACACAAAAAAATGGTATACTGAAAACAAGCTAAAATTAAATGCAATGATATGGCATTGTTGCATTTGGCAAAAAGCTCTCATCTCCATCTTTCACCATAACTTGCACCTCTGTGCAAACTGACAGGATAATGAGGGATCTGGGTGCCTGGCTAGACATCTTCCTCTATTTTGATCTCATGTAGCACTAGTAGTCAGAAATCCTTCTGTTTAGTACAGCTTATACCAAAAAGGTATCTCATCCAGGTTGAAAGAAGTTATTGCCCCAATAACTCTACTGAAATTAGATGAATTATAGAAAAAATGCTCCCATTGGTACAAGCTTGTTTAGATACATTGCTCAGCTACAAAGACCTCAGAGTTTCATAGGTTCATAGGTTCATAGGTTGGTACTAGGCTATTTGCCCTAGGGCCTATACAAGCCTAGCCATAACAATTCCCTGGATATTTCTTCCCACAATATTTACTTCCCTGGACCCCTGTCTAGCAGGGCGACTGACATGATCCCCTGGGTGAATTTCCTATCTCCCATCCACTTGTCAAGGTTCCTTTTGAAGAGGGCCAAGGAGGCACTCTGCTTGATATGTATGGGCAGTCTATTCCAGAGTATGGGGAGTCTCTGGGTCAGGAACCTATCCCTCCAGCATGTTTTGTTCATTGTGATGACAAGTTTTAGATCCTTGGAGCATGTGGCTCTGAGGGATTGGGATTTCTTTAAGTGGAGCATGTCCAAAAGCTCAGTGTTTGACATGGCCTTGTATGTTAAGCAGAGATCACCTCTGAGTAGACGATATGCCACAGAGTATAGCTGAAGTTTTTTAGATGGTTAGCATATGGCATCTGCTTTAGGCCTGTGATTCTTTTGGTGAGGTATTTCTGTGGCCTTTCCAGCTGTTGCAGATGTCTTGTGAGATACATACCAAATGGGGTGTTATACTCTATAATGGGTCTAATGAGGGATGAGTACAGTGGGACAATGACCTCCTTTTTTCTGGATGAAAATCCCTAAGTGATGAGGTGTACCACATAGGAGGATTTCCTGACTGTTGTGGTGATGTGGTTATCGAAGGTGAGACCACTGTCCACCTGTGTCCCCAAGTCTCTCATCACACTTTAGATGTTTAGTGTACTGCCACCTATGTGGTAATTCATGGCAAGCTACACAAGACGATTACTGATCTAAAAGTTACCAAGACAGTCTTGAATCTCTGTCTCAATGGCTCCTTATTGAAATGTCAGCATTCTAAATTCCAAGTACAGAAAAGCTGGGGAAAAAAAAGGCTGAAAACACAGGTGAAGAGCAAATCTCAAAAATCACTTTTCTCTTTAAAACTTCTTTTTTGCAGAGGGCGGGGGTGTGGTCAAGCCTCACCTGCACCCCACACTCCCTCCTAAATATATATATATATATATATATATATATATATATATATATATATATGGATCTAGGACACTTGCTCGAAAAAAAGCTTCCATTAAACTAGTTCGACCGGCACACCACTGACACATACTCGAAATTGCTGCTTCGATGAACAGAAATTTTGGGTATGTGTGAGCGTGAAAGTGGTCCCATAAATATAAATATATATATATATATATATATATATATATATATATATATATATATAAAATATAGCTACACACACACACACACACATATATATATATATATATATATATATATATATATATAGATGGATATATCGATAGATAGATATCAACTTTGAGATCACCATAGCTTGCAGACAAGGCAATATTCTGAGAAATGGCATCCTGGTCTTAGTATATACAAGTCTAGTCTAGTTGATCCCAAAATTTCAAATGGTTACCTGTCTGAATACTTGGACTCTTACAGACTCTCATGTAGAAATCTATGTCTTGTATTCTGTTTCAGCAAGGACCAAACCTTCCTTGATCTCTTTTATTTCTGCAAGACAAAAAGCTGTACAAGCACTAGATCTAAGGCTATGAACCTCCATTAACATATAAACAAAACATATTGGAGGGACACATTTATTGGGGTGGCCATGGTGGTGCAGCGGTTAGCGTTGCCACCTCACAGCAAGAGGCTCCCTAGTTCGATCCTTGGCTGGGGTGCCTTCTGTGTGGAGTCTGCATGTCCTCCCTGTGGTTGCGTGGATTTCCTCCAGGCACTCCTGTTTCCTTCCACATCCCAAAGACATGCTGTAGGTGGATTGGATACTCTAGAATTGTCCCTAGGTGTGAGTGCGTGCATGTGTGTGCCTTCTGTGGAAGGTTGACTGCTGGGCTAGCAACTCAACACTGTAAAACTCCACTGACAATCATGAGGGGACAGGTGATCCGCTGTGGCGACCCCTAACTGGGAAAAGCCAGAAGAAGAAGATGTTTAGAGGGACAGATTTATTACTCAATGTTAACTGCATATCCACCCTTTCTATGCTTAAGAGTAACACCCCTGCATTCTTTAAGACTAACTTTGACACACCTAATGGCTTCCACAAATTCATCCTGGGCCTGACTTGTTTTGGCCTTTGAGAATCAGGAGGTATATCACAAAGTTGGGTATCAGCAAGACACAAATACACAGCTTAGGTGTCTTGTAATAACTATGATCCTATAATCCTGTTAACTGTTTCTCCTTTTACAAGTCTAGATGATGGCTGAAACAGGTCCATTTTGTAACTGCCCACTACACCATTCAAAAAACAAGCAATAAGTAAATAATATTGAACTGTTTGACACACAGAAGTAACTTGTCAATGGATTTCAGTCTGAAATGTAGCAAAGAAAAATGCCATTTCCTATAATTCTGGCTGAAATTGTAAAGGAAAAATTTGTTAATGCAATGCTGGCCAGGCCTGTATCCAGTGATTGGCATAGAGTAATAACATTGATGAGGCACCTTTCATTTCAGGAGAATATCTGTGTTATTTTGAGGAAAATGGGTACAGAAACTTTTTGCCATGGGTGCATCATGTATTGATGGAGCCCTCTTTAGTTAAAAAATGTATGCTAATCTAATAATTCTTCAACTTTACCTTTCTCTTCAGACCATCTGGTCTCTTTAACAAAATGCAGAATTCAAGGAAGAATGCCTAAATCATCTCTAAACCAAAAAGGGAAAAAGCCATAACGTATAAACAACAACTGACCCAAAGTACCTCTCCATGTTCTCAGTGAGGCATTATTTTTGTCAGATTTGCTTTTTATTAAAATATTCAATATGTAACGGAAAAAAGGTCTGTCATACAGCTAAAATACACAAAGAAATTGAACACTGTTTAAGTAAAAGAATAAATAAATCATTCTCCTTTGAACAAAGGAGATATGGGCCAGGCCCAGGCTGGAGTAACCGGAAGTTAAAACTTACTGTAGTATGTTTGAGTTTATTCGTTGCTGGTCATCAGGATGGTCTTATACGATACTGTTTTATTCATGCCTATCCTATCCTTATATGGGAATTTAAAGTATTACCTTCCTATTGCTACTCAACTGAATAAAGTTTCTTGACGTTTTGCATTTCTTGGAACAAGATAAAGTTTTTGGCTTAGAGCCTTAGATGCATTCAAGTTCATCATAACATGTAACATTTTGTACTTTTTCTAGCATTCTGATGATAATACTGCAATCATCACATGTTCTATTCCAGGCAGAAATGCATCTTAAGATTAGGTTGGAATTTTTAAGTAAATGTAATATATTGCTGTTCACAGCACTATCAGTTTCAGTAAAATTCTGTATAATAATTCAATGGACCAATCTTCAATTAATTTCCTTAACTAGATTTTCCTCATATACAAACAGACAGTTAAATGGTAAGAAGATGTCCATGAAGGTTTGAAAAAAGCCTAGACTCAGAAAGCATCATGGAGGAGTTAACATCAGATTCTCACTGGGCATTTATGAAGCTTAT
Source organism: Protopterus annectens (assembly GCF_019279795.1). NCBI lineage: Eukaryota > Metazoa > Chordata > Ceratodontiformes > Protopteridae > Protopterus > Protopterus annectens. Next base: position 673,581,633 of record NC_056744.1, on the reverse strand, counting down.
TGTTCATAATTTCTATTACCAAAAGTACAACCTAATGACCTTCAATAATTATGCTTACTGTAACCATATGTTCATATTTTTTATTCTACATATCTCCTTCAAAATTATTTTAGAAGAAATTTAATGTTTCTCTTATTGTGAATGCAAGGAGATACATAGTATATAATCCTGGAAGACATTCTGTGATGTATTGTATTTTTTTAACCTACATTTAATTTTAACAGTAGGTTCCCTGGTCTTGTTTTTAGCAGCCCAGCACTGTGTTCCATGCATAGATTTTCAAGCAGAACCAGATCAGACATTAACCTTACAGAACAGGTAGTGATTACCAGTAAATAAAGTATAAGAAACAGAAAGCCCTAAAAGCCTTTTCAAGTAGTTCAAGCTATCTAACACTGCTGTTATTCTAGAAAGGAATCACCTTACCTTTGTAAGATGTTTAGGGTGGCTTGTTTGAAACCTCCACAATGTACACTGTATTCAGAAACAGGAGAGGTTAGGGTACTATACAATAGTCCAGTGATCTCCCTGGAATGACTACATATAGCCTTTAAAATCAAATAACTAAAGAATGCTTTTTCCTGACTTTGACGGGTGTACAATGGCTGACAAAAATCTATTTATATGTCTACTACTGTCATTAGTCTTCGATCTTTGATTATGGTGATTTTTTATGATCTGTCCATTTACTCTACAAATTCTCCAAGGCTTGTGATGCTACTTTGTTATTTGTCTATGCATTTCATGCCAGTTGGCTTCATTCAAAAGTTGTCACAGAAAGATTTCCAAAGAAGACAACAAAATCCAAATAGTTACAACAGGGTAGGCACTTAAACTGCATTTAATATCTCTGAACATTTCTACACACCCTGTTATACACAGCTTTTCATTAAACATTTTTCATTTATTAAAGCAGAATTTACAACAAAATAGTTGTTCATTTACTCATCTGTTTCTAGAATCTCACATTTCATCCCTGCTTTAGCCCCTCAGCTACTTGTCCTGCCCATTTTATAGGAGTAATTTCTCCTTATCAACCTCATGCAGCTAAATACCTGAAATTATGTCCAGTACACCAACAGCAGACATAACAGATGGCAGATTGTTTTTTTTGTTTTTTTTTTGTTTCCTCTTAGCAGGTATCCACACAGCTAGGTCTTGTCTCTCATCTCCACTGCCAAATCATAAGCTTTTCATTCTGTTTTATAGGCCTCTATGTGCCGTATGCTACAGTTATTGAAAATAAAGGTGAAGTTATTTCTGCTAGATGAGGCATGTATCTTTACAGATTATCTTGGAGACATTTAACACCCTTGATCATAATAATCACTTACCCAATCTACAATCATGAACACATATTGAAATAAAATGTTTACTCAAATTGTAAATATAAGCCTATTTCCATATTTCATATGTGAAAAGAACAGTCTGAAAAGAAGTGGTCACAGCAACGGACCCCATGACATACCTGATAACAGGGAAAATATTTCTTACATCCTGTTGCTTAACAGAAGTGTTTAGCCCCACTGGATGATCAATCACTTGACATTTGATACATTTAATTTGTCAATTATTCCCTTGTACAAAATAGCAAATGACTTTTCCAAGGCCATGGTAAATGATTTGCACTGTTTACCTTTCATCAGGTGCTGATTTTAACTCTTCTAGGAGTGTGACTTGATTCAAAAGGAAAGCTCTCACCTTAGCAAGCACATAATATTTTGTATCTAACAGAGGTAGGTTCATATCATTTTTGGATAGATTAATTTGTTCACTCCATTATTTTAAATACAACACTTATCTGATTGTTAGTTCTAAAATAGTGTGGTTTTTAACTTGCCTGTATATTTGTGAAGTGATACTGTATTACTGAATGCATCTTCAATGGATAGGTTTCTAACCGTCAGTTTTAACTTGCCATTGTGCATCTTACCAATCCATGTTAGTTAAAGAAAATCACTGGCAATATGGTTTCTATTCGCAAACTAGTCATGATTCACTGCGTAGTTGAGTGACTGTGAAGATTTAAATAAGCCCCTATGTGAAGTTTGCAGATGAGGGCTTGCACCCCCTGCATAAACACTTTTGAAAACTTTTTCATCAGGTTTAACTTCATCTATATATTTTCAGAGTCAAGCTTCTAACAACTGTGTCCAAAAAAGACTTAGTAAATCCTTTCTGAATTTGTACCACTATAGACTGCTGGCCCAGATCAGGGATTTGTCCCCATATTAACACTTTGTTCAACTTGACTGACTAGAGGTTAGTTAGGTTTTTTTTGTTTCTGTATGGAAATCTAACAGGTATGTTGTCTGGTCCCACAGAACATGACTTTATAATTTGGTTTTTGGTAGCAGTTATAATATATGTAATAGTATAGCACAAGTCCCCACTTGTGTTTACAGCACTGTGGTACATGTTTTTAGTTACAGTGAAGTTATAATGAAGTTTTGCATTTTTTTTCTGCAAATATATTCTCTTTAAACTGCATCTGGGTAATCATCAAACTGTTTATTGATAACATGTCGGATAACATTTTATTCACATTACTTTTTCATTTCAGTTGTCTGATGTAATTAAAGAATATGTTGTTACTATGTTTGGCCATTGACATTAAATTGTTCTGACAGTCATTACATTAAGCTAGACATTTTAAGACTAGGGCAATTAAAGAAAACAAAGCAATAGCTATTTTTTCTGTTATATATTACATTAATTTTGTGATTAAATCGAGGGGGCAAGGGACTTTTTGTTTTTTTCTTTCTTTTTTAATGAACCAATATGTGCATGTTTTGCTGATAGATATTTATTAAGCCAGAAGTTGATAATATTATTGAATTTGCTGATGGAATTCTGGGCAGATTTATTATGTCATGAAGGAGAGCAGTCTAGTTAGTCTGTTTCATAGGTATGTTATTTATTACACCACAGTCTGTAGTAAAATGTTAATGTATGAGAAGGATGGTTTATATATTACTGAGTTTGGTTTCCTCTTTTAGTTTACAAACACTGGAAGCATGACCTTTTAATATTCATTTACTTTATCATGTCACCTTTCTTCGGAGTACATTCTTATGCACCTGTTGCAATAAAAGGGCACAGCCCTACAAATTGTGTCAATTTTTCTGAAGTTGAAGAGAACTAGTGTTTATTATAGTAAATAAGGAGGTGTAGGGGTGAAGGTCCCTGCAAGGGGTTGCAGAGGTCATGCCTCCTATGTGAACTATATTTGTAGGTTTAAACCTGTTAATTATAGTTAAATGAAAAGCAACATGACCAAGCACAACACACTTGTTAGTTACAGAGCATAACCACAGAGGGGAGTAGAAAAATCCTGGATTTATTGGATTGATATGCAAAATATTGGACCCTAAATCGAAGTCAAACTACTTGTTTCAAACTGCTGTGATTAACATAGTTATTTAATATTTTGCCATATTTATTTAGAATATTTTAAATAATCAGTGTTTGTAGTAGCTACAATCTCCCATATGGACAATATTTTCATTTATGTTATCAGCAATGAGCTTAGGCATGAAAGACTTATGCTCTGTAGGGGACATATGTACTTGCTGGATAACCTCAGTACTGTAATTCCTGCTGTCATGTGGCATCAAGATTTGGCTACAACAGCCTGGATTTTCACAATCATCACAATCCTTAACCTCACATCTAAGGAACACTTTTGCTGGACTTTTTATTGAAACAGACATCGCAGAATGGTCAAGGTTGCAAAAATGCATTTCTTACTAAAGTAAGGGCAATATCACACATTCGTACTCCACAACATTTAATATTCATGGAAATGAAGCCTGACTTCACATTTCTTTACAGTGGCTGTTAGTACTGTTGGGATAAAAAAGACATCTGTGCAAGTATTTGGAGAAATAAGAGCTTACTCCCTTTGGAAAAAATGTGGCAATTACTAGATGCAATATTTAGAAAACAAAAAAGACATCAATGCACAATCTGTGGTTATACTATACAGTATGAAAAGTACAGCCTTTTTGAATTGAAACCACTGTAGCCTGTGAACCCCAGATCAAGGGAGTGTCCACAAATTAACATTTTTCCGATGCGTGTTGTTGGGGGTTTAGTTAGGATTCCCTATTTCTGTATAGAAAGCTAACAGATATGTTGCTTGGTCTAACTGAACCTGACTTTATAATTTTATTTGTGGAAGCTTATATAAGACATGTAATTACAAAACAGATGCCCCCCTTGTGTCTATGGCACTGTGATGTATTTTTGCAATTTTTCTGCAAGTATATTCTCTGTCCTGCAGTTGGGAGGTCACCTAACTTTTTTTTATTAATAACACAAAAACAATGTGCAAAAGTAGCACATATGAAACAGTTTCAACAAATGATAGTCATGTAATACCCAATAAGGACTTTCTGCAACTCAAAGTATGTCTGCAAAAATATGTAACAGTACTGTAATAAGTGATTTCAAAACTGCAGATTATAGACTGGCATGTGTCTCTTTCTCTTAATGGTGACAGTGATAAAATCACATAGAATACATGGTTTGAATGGAGAGATTATAAAATCAGCAAGCAAAGGATAGTAATATTGCTGGAATTTAATTCATCCTCAAGTCTTGTTGAGTACCTTAACAAGGTGTACTACATTTTTACAAAATCTCATCAAGATGACACTGATACATAGACTATATTTTATATAGCTTATATCATGGGCAAAAGTAGGTTAAAATTCTAGGATAAAAAAGTGGCCAGTCCTGGTAGGTGCATGGCTGCCAGGACTGGAAAAAAATGACAGTATAGAATCCTCAATATATGGAAACATTACTACAATCGGGTTTGGCCAAGCTGAGAGGGAAGATGGCCTCCCTGTTATTGAAAGAAATAGTAGTCCACAAAAAAAAAAAAAAAAAAAACTGACAGGCCAAAAGAGAGCCATAAAGATGATAGAGTGGACTATTGAGGATAAGAAATAAATTTTTGTTGTTATTATTACACAATAATCCCAGAATTTCTGGACAGAAGATGTACAAAAAGATTAAGAGAGAAATTTGAGGAAAAAATAATTCTTGCACAAGGAAAACTGTCAAAAGTCTCTGCCATTTTCTTGGACCTCTCCGAAGCCTTTGACACTATCTCTCATTCCAAACTACTAACCGTACTCTCAGAACTCAAACTCCACAACTCCACACTATCGTGGTTCAAAGATTACCTCTCAGACTGTCAACAAGCTGTAAAATGGGAAAACTCCCTATGCCCTCTTCTCCCTGTAAATGTAGGTGTTCCACAGGGATCCATCCTTGGGCCCCTTCTCTTCACCATATTCATCAACAACCTACATAAAGCCACCCTCCATGCTAATCTGGTCCAATATCCTGATGATTTAACAGTAATCTGCTCTGCCCTATCACTCCAACAATTACAACAAATCACCCTAGAATCCTTTACAGCAATAGAAAACTGGCTAATTGACTGACAACTGATAATTAACACACAAAAAAACAACTAATGTTAGTCCATCCCTCTGAAGCTACTGACCCAATTCCATTATTTAAAATATCATCCAACAACACCCCATCATACCTGTCGCACAAACTAAAGTATTAGGAGTAATTGTAGATCACAATATGAAATTTGACAAACATGTAGCTCAAGCCATCACAAAAGTTCACAAAAAACTAATTACCCTCTATAGATGCAAAAATTACCTAACTTCCGATAGTAAAGTCACCATTGCAAGAACCCACATACTCTTCACACTACTCTATGCCTCCCCAGTAATAATAAAACTAAACAAAGGTGACCTAAACAAACTAACTATCTGCTATAACAAAACAGC